>NC_057810.1:236747576-236863159 GCF_018294505.1 Triticum aestivum
ATGAACCCAGTGATAAGCAAGGTTACGGAGGCTTAACAGGTTCTCTTGCAATTCCGTAGGTTAAGCTCATGGTTAAGGATTCGAGCTGGGCTATCTCGTGAAGTCCTGTAGGGTCTAGGGATAGGGTTCTAGTCTTGAGGTGTAAACATATGGGGTTGTACTTGGTCGAGGAGGTTGTAGCAAAAGTCTTCAGTGCTTGTTGGTCGCCGAGGTGGAATCCTTGGTGCATATTGTCTTGCTTGTCTTCAGTTGAGGAGAGAGATGAGAGGGAAAAGTAGCATAGAGGAGGGGAATGCCTAAAGGGGGTTCTATAGTGCTAGTGCAAACAAACAGGTGCAAAGAGGGCCAAACAAAAGAAACAAGGTGAGGAAGGTGATATAGTCGCATGCTTGTCGCCTAGGGCAAAAGTGCGACCTATATCAAAACACAAACAAATAAAAACAAGCAACACACAATCATGGTTCTATTCGAACTATCATACGGACTCAACTGCGCATAGGGGGTACACGACTCATCCTACCCTAGGGGTTCTCGGACTCGATAGTCGTGCGTTGTGCCTCATGCAGTCTTCTGAGTTTTCCTCAGGTGTTGCTACGTCTCCTGTAGTTGTTCGATGAAACAATCCGGGTTGAGCCTGAAGATTCTTCAACAACTTCTCACCTGTTGAAGTGATGGGGTGAAGGTGGCTCCTCGTAACTGGCATTGACTTGGTCTTCTATTGTCTTCTTAATCACGACGATCCCTTTTTGTCTTCTAAGCCGTCGATGGTACCAGGTAGGTAATCCTTTATGCAATGACATTATCAAGGCGTAATAGAGGTCCATCATGTCGGTTACGTTGATGACAACATTGACACCAAGAGCGGGGGATGAGGAGAACCGTTTTCCTGCTCACTATGGTGAGGCTGACCAAATGGCTAGGTTCTCATCCATCGATGGTTGCCAATACAACAACGGTAGTGACAGGGTTACTCTATTAGCGATGTCTATCATGATCTTGCATATTCTATGCCCTGATCATCGTAGGCTAAGGTTGCATCATCTTGGGGCAGTGTCAAGGGTGTCACCATCTCCTGGGTCTTCAAGTCCTCATTCCTCGAGGATGTATCTTCTGTTGGTATCGTCTTGTTGTGATGTCGCAAATCTTGTGTTCAGGAGGTGTGGGTGAATGTCTGGCAAGGCATCTTCCTTCTAGATTACCCACGAGGATTACAAGGAATCCAGTGGTCAGGGGCATAAGGGTTCTAGCGACCAAAGGTTTTGAGGGGAAGAGATTAATAAGGAAAGTATACCTTAGTTTTCGAAAAACTCAGAAGGGGAAGAGAAGTATAGATAGTTTTGAAAATTAGTAATAGTCTTGAAAATAGCTTTACCCTAACTAACGACCATGCTAACTAAGGCTTCCTACAGTCAGGATGGCTTTGATACCAGCTCTGTGGGGACCCCGACTCATAAGTCGAGATCACCGAATGCACGTGTACAGTGATCCTAGAGATCAATGCTCATTGAACACACAGAAGCCGAATAACAAGAGTCTTACATCCATACATACCGTTTTACACAAGTAGGACCATTTTGGCCAAGTCTTGCATTGCTAAAGCCTTAAGGGCTGAACATCAAATGAAACACAAGCAGCGGAAGTCTTTGTCGATAAGTAGAACCCATGCCATCTGCCTTAACCCTACAGGCATTCTGACTGGGAAACGTCCTAGTTCGCATGTTCGTCTCCAAAGAACTCTTCTTCGAACTCCGGTTCTTCCATGCCTGGTCAATTAAATAACCAGTGGCAAGCCAATGAGTACTTTGAATGTACTCGCAAGCAACCCATGTTTTGGTTCAAGATACAACAATGCATGATATAGGTAAATTTTTGCAGAAAGCTAGTTTTGAGTGCAATGACATGTTCAACAACTTGTAAGACATGCATCAAGAGAATTCAAGCAACCATGAGGACAGGTTACAGGTATCAACATAAATAGAGTGGGCACCAACCCATCTCAATCACGTCAAGTCCTTCGACTTGACCCAAGTAGTTATCCAAACACACACACACACTGGTTTGTAAACTCTGGACATAGTTTAAGCAGCACCGCCCAACCATCCTTGACTGTGGACATGGCTATTCGAATAGTTTTACACTCTGCAGAGGTTGCACACTGTACCCACAAGATCCGGGGAACTTCCGTGTCATCCACGACCCGCGATACCTCAAGTACCCGGGGTAAGCACCCGATCACTACCTTTCCCTAGACGACACTAACAAGGAGTCCACTCGTTGTTCCGTATCCTCACGATGTACATCATATGAGACTCACTCGAGATCGTAACATCCGAGAGGGGACACAACGGTGTATCCGGTGCCCTGTGAAAACGGTCATGGCCGCCCTACCTGGCACGACCCCGTCCCGAGAGAGAGCACCAACTCTCCCCCGTCACTAGTAATGCGGGCTCCAAGCTAGCATCGGCCTAGGTAATCAATAATTCCCTTTCCCATATAAGGGTAGAGGGGTTGCGCATGTAAGGTTGGGACGGTCGTCAAATCTTAAATCTAATCCGTTTTCGAAAACAACACACACACTTGCCTCGGTACACCACTTCGTCATCAAGTGGTTACCCATCTCATCATCTCTCTCGGGCATAAGTGGCACCCGACGAGGTTTTCGAAAAGTCTTTTGAAAATACTTTGCCTCCTTCATCATGCATATACCCGTCCCTTTTTGCGTAGCATCTACTTTAGCATCCTATCTACTCCCACCGGCATAACCCTCATAAGAAGGTAGGGTCATACACAATGCAAGTATGAACGAGGAAGTAACGGTGGCAAACCATTAGAGTGGTTACCACCTTATCATGATTCCGTTGCAACAACAATATGGTGCTATATGACATGCATAAAAAGGGTTTCATAGACATGGTCAAAGGGTTGCTTGCCTGTTTTAACAAAGTCTTCGAGGTCTTCAAATATCTCTGGTCCAACACCGAGCATTTCGTCTACTTCGTCAACTATCGTCGAAAGCAACCATAAAAAGCAACATAACAAGGCAGGAAATAAAAGTGCTCTAAAAATGTGAGTTGAACTTTTCTAGGATATCTCAGGTTATATGAAAAATAACCAGAGTGGTTTCATTGGAATTGGATCAGTGGATATCTCTGAACATTTTGATATGATGGAATCAAGGGGTTTATGGATTTGCAAGAAGTGTACAGAAACATTATTTTCAAAAATGAGCAGAGGCACCCATTTGACAAAGCATGATTTTAGAAGCACCTAGGAGTTGGTTTCTCTGGATTTGGAGTTCAAATGAATATCCTATGATTTTGCAAAGTTGGCTATACATGAAGAAATAGATCATTATTTGAGGTGATATAGAAAGTATTAGTAAAAATGTTAAAAAACTAAGTTTTGAACTTATAGACATATAGGATTTTGAATCATGGAATTTGGATAAAAAATGGGCTCTCTGTGATTTTCTAAAGTTTATCACAGAAATAGGAAAAATAGGATGTGATAAATATTTGTGAAGGCAATGTTGTTGTAAAAATGTGACAATAGGACCATGTGGTAGGGAATGATTTTAGAAACTACTAGAAATTTGAATCATCAAATTTGGAGTTAATTTGAATTATTTATGGATTTTAGAAACTCACTGGAAAAGAATAAAAAGAAATATAAGGCATTACCCTTATCCTGCGCACCGACGAGAGATAGCCGTGGGCCGGCCCAGCGGCTCGGCCACACGGACGACAGGCGACGTCGAAGGCGTATTTCGCCCGGCCCGTCTCCACTTGCCACCGTGGCCCGGTGGCTGGGCCACTAACGAGCGGGGCCTGCCTGCAGGTCATCGTCTTCGTCTTCCTCCCGCGCGCTCGCCTGGCCGAGGGAGCAGAGAGCCCCGACGATGACTGCCGGCGCTACGGAGCACCTCCGGCGGTTCTCTGGCTATGGATGAGCTCGGCGTCGAGCGCCGCATCCATTCGTGTATGCCACGGCTGCCGGGTATGGTCGAGGCGACGGCGGCTTGGATGCTGGCGGACGGTGGCGTCGGGCGAGATTGGGCATGGCGCTACGGTGCGTCCTTGGACGAGGGAAAGAGCATGGGAGCTCCGCCTTGCTCAGGGGAGCCTGCTAGTGGAGAGAGGAGAGGGAGAAGAGCTCGGGCTCGGCTGAATTTAGGTGGAGGCGGGCGGCGGCTCTCCGACCATGGAGGGCTATGGAGGGCGTGGGGAGAGGAGTGAGTTGGTCCAGTGGGGTCTCTGGGAGGGAGAGAGAGGCAAAGGAGTAGAGAGGAGGCTCGGGGTGGCCTTAAATAGAAGGGGGCGAGGTGCACAGCGGGGCCGTGCACCGGCGAGGACGTAGCCATCGCTAGAGGCCACGGGAGTGCTTGGCTTCGAGTCGGGGTCTTCCTGGGCGTGGTCTACGGCCAGGGGAAGGGAGTGAAGGAGCGGGGGAGCGTCAGGGAAGCGCGCGTGTGAGCATGCCCATTGGAGCTCTCGGGCGGCCATGGTGCGCGTGCGAGCAGGGGCAGGAGAGAGAGAGGAAGAAGGGGGCCGACAGCGTGCCGTGTACTGGACATCGAGGCGACCTCGGGGGACACGAGGAGGAGGCCCTAGGTGGCGGGAGGCGGTTGGCAGGGGGCGGCTACAGTGCGGGAGTGCACTGTAGCGCGCTCCAGAGCGCCCATATGGTTGAGCAGGCCATTTTCTATGCTTGTGGGCGCGCCCTTGCATGTCCAGTAGCATTTGGGGGTGCTAAGGAAGGGATCTTGGCCTTGGATGCTTTGGGTGGCCAGTGGGTGAAGAGAGAGGAAGGAGAAGAGTGGAAATGGGGATGTCCAGAATAGAAAATTGGTGGTTCCATCCCCTTGATCAATAAGCATTGACTTGAGCTGAATGCCAGAGGTAGAGGGAGGTTAGGAGGAGGTGTGGTAAAGAGGAGAACTCATTTGGATTAGTGGAAGAGGCCCTAACAGGGTTTTTAGTTAAAATGCAGAAGGTGTTTGATGCTAGTTTGGGCAAGTAGATGATCTCCATTTGCCATGAGACTCCACAGGGTGAAATGGCACATATAACTAGGGACTTCCACCAATTTGGAGCTTATTTGGGCAAAGTTGCCAATGCAACTTTTGTAAACCCTAGAAATTAGCAGAAATGAACTTGTGTAGATCTAGTTGAGCAAATCACTTCTCCTTGATGCACCACTTGGTGTAATGGCCCCATTTGGTCATGTGAACATGCTCACAAAAGTTGGGGTCAAGGAGAGAAAGTTGGTAGTACAAAGTTATTCAAATTTGATTCTGGTCAGAGATGGTTTTGGGGCACTTTGATCAATATAACTTGTTCTCCAACTTGTGCCACTTGGTCTAGATGAATAATTAGAACATTTGAGCATGTTCACAAAGTTTGAGAACATTTGGAAATGTTTGGCAATGTAAAGTTTCTCAAACTTCAAAATGGACAGAAATGGTTTTGAGGGGATTTGATGATGTTATGCTATTCTCCATGACATGCTACTTGTCCAGATCATCAAACATGTCATATGTGACATGCTAGAATTTTCTTGGAATTTTTGGAGAATATTTCCTTTGTAAATATTTCAAAAGCTTGAAATATCCAGAAAGGGTTTTTGAGGGGTTTGACCAATATTTTGAACATGACCATGTGTTGAAACTCTTATATATGGGCAATATATGCCCACTGAGTTTCCCTGATTTTTGTCAAATATTTTTAAAACAATAAAATATTTTTTCCCTATTAAAGACCATTTCTGGCCTTAAGAAAAAGCTTTTAAATAAAATAGGAAAATAACTTTTAAAATTATATTTTTGTGGTTTATGTGAGTCCTACATCTAATAGGTTTCAAATATACGTTTTGAAATATTTTTCACACCCCAAATCGAGTACTTGCAGTGCAAATCTCAATTCAGGGGGTTTTGGAAAACTACTTTTTGAAAATACTATTTGGCCAAATTATTTTTGTAAGAAATTATTTTTATGTCCTATACACATGGCATGATCATTGGTCAAGGTTTTTGGATCAAGGGTAAGGAGTATAAGGGTTGGAGAATTTATTTGATTTTTAGAGCACTTGCAAACAGCAGCCAAACGTTCAATCAAAGCAAAGACAAAACACTCAAAAGTTTTTGTCAGACCACATTTTAGCATGATTTATTGACTTAAGTGTTGTGGCATGAAAATCAGGGTGTGACATATAAATGGCATAATTGTAGCGACCCGACCTCAAACGGTCAAGTCTCTGAGCATCAGTGTCATCCCTGGATCGGTAATGCTGACACGCACAGTACTCGAGGAATTATAACAGAGTTCAATCACACACTTATTACATCGAGTCCTCATAAAGAGTATGATTACACAAAAATATCATGGTTGAAGGCCATCTAAACTAAATAACCGCGGAAGCTTCGAAGGTAAATGAGTCCATCAACTCCAACGGCATAGCTGAGTGCAAAACAACGACCTATCGCACCTTATTCATCGTCTGAGTAGTCTGCAACATGAGACGTTGCAGCCGTGTAGGTCAGCACATTGAATATGCTGGCAGAGTTACACTGTAAAGCAATGGAATGCAAGAACTATATCTACATGCAATATTTGGCTGGTGGAGGCTGTAAGTTTATGGTTTTGCATAAATCTAGTTTTTCCCTACAACAAAGGAAAAAATTTATTTAACTATTCCCAAGTTGCCCAATATTTGAGAAGGTAACCCCAGCTCAAATCCCAATTAGAAGTAACATCATTAACCCAATAAATTCATTAAGTAAAGTGATGATATCACATCAATAATTCAAATACCAGATACTCAAGATGTCCATAACCGGGGACACGGCTAACCATGATTAGTTTATACACTCTGTAGAGGTTTGCGCACTTTTCCCCACAAGACTCGACCGCATCCATGATCGGATGATCGAGACATAATCTTTCTGAAGCACTTACTCTCTTCTCCGGGCGGACCGGTACACCTACTTTCCCCTACATCTGCTAGTCCACCTCTTCAAGAGCTCACGCAACTTACTCAACTATGCCAGAGCCCATAATGGCTTGTGGCTGCATGATACGTCTCCAACGTATCTATAATTTTTGATTGTTCCATGCTATTCTATTACCCCTTTTGGATGTTTATTGGCTTTATTTTACACATTTATATCATTTTTGGGACTAACCTACTAACCGGAGGCCCAACCCATATTGCTGTTTTTCTGCCTATTTCAGTATTTCGAAGAAAAGGAATATCAAACGGAGCCCAAATGGAATGAAACCTTCGAGAGCGTGATTTTTGGAATGAACATGATCCGGAGAGCTTGGAGTGCAAGTCAAGAAGCAGCCGAGGAAGCCACGAGATAGGAGGCCGCGGCCCCTTGTCTCGTGGGCCCCTCGGGCGGCCACCGACGTACTTATTCCTCCTATATATACCTACGTACCCCGAAAATATCCAGGGGCACCACGAAACACAATTTCCACCGCCGTAACCTTCTGTATCCGCGAGATCTCATCTTGGAGCCTTCGCCGGCACTCTGCCGGAGGGGGAATCAACCACGGAGGGCTTCAACATCAACATCCTTGCCCCTACGATGAGTTGTGAGTAGTTTATCACAGACCTATGGGTCCATAGTTATTAGGTAGATGGCTTCTTCTCTCTTTTTGGATCTCAATACAATGCTCTCCCCCTCTCTCGTGGAGATCTATTCGATGTAAACTCTTTTTGCGGTGTGTTTGTCGAGATCCGATGAATTGTGGGTTTATGATCAAGTTTATCTATGAATAATATTTGAATCTTCTCTGAATTCTTTTATGTATGATTGAATTATCTTTGCAAGTCTCTTCGAATTATCAGTTTGGTTTGGCCTACTAGATTGGTCTTTCTTGCCATGGGAGAAGTGCTTAGCTTTGGGTTCAATCTTGCGGTGTCCTTACCCAGTGACAGAAAGGGTTGCAAGGCACGTATTGTATTGTTGCCATCGAGGATAACAAGATGGGGTTTATATCATATTGCTTGAGTTTATCCCTCTACATCATGTCATCTTGCTTAATGCATTACTCTGTTCTTATGAACTTAATACTCTAGATGCAGGTAGGAGTCGGTCGTTGTGTGGAGTAATAGTAGTAGATGCAGGCAGGAGTCGGTCTACTTGTTATGGACGTGATGCCTATATACATGATCATGCCTAGATAATCTCATAACTATGCGCTTTTCTATCAATTGCTCGACAATAATTTGTTCACCCACCGTCATACTTATGCTATCTTGAGAGAAGCCTCTAGTGAAACCTATGGCCCCCGGGTCTATCTCTTATTTATCTTATCATATTATCTTTATCAGATCTCACTTTCTCAAGTGGCCGTGAAGGGATTGACAACCCCTTTATTGCGTTGGTTGCGAGTTCTCAGTTTGTTTGTGTAGGTGCGTGGGACTTTTGAGGAGCCTCCTACTGGATTGATACCTTGGTTCTCAAAACTGAGGGAAATACTTACACTACACTTAATGCATCACCCTCTCCTCTTCGAGGAAAACCAACACAAGCTCAAGGCGTAGCAAGAAGGATTTCTGGCGCCGTTGCCGGGGAGGTCTTCGCTCAAGTCAAGACATACCAAGTACCCATCACAAACCCATATCCCTCGCATTTACATTATTTGCCATTTGCCTCTCGTTTTCCTCTCCCACTTCACCCTTGGCGTTTTATTCGCCCTCTCTTTCCCAATCTCCTCCTCTCTTTTTCGCTTGCCATTTTTCTATTTGCTTGTGTGTTGGATTACTTGTTGCCATGGCGCAAGATAATACTAAATTGTGTGATTTCTCGAATACCAATAATAATGATTTCCTTAGTACTCCGATTGCTCCTCTTAATGATGTTGAGTCTTGTGAAATCAATACTGCTTTGCTGAATCTTGTTATGAAAGATCAATTCGCTGGCCTTCCTAGTGAAGATGTCGCTACTCATCTAAACAATTTTGTTGATTTGTGTGATATGCAAAAGAAGAAAGATACGGATAACAATATTGTCAAATTGAAGTTATTTTCGTTTTCACTTAGAGATCATGCTAAAGTTTGGTTTTCTTCTTTGCCAAAAATTAGTATTGATTCTTGGAACAAGTGCAAAGATGCTTTTATCTCTAAGTATTTTCCTCCCGCTAAGGTCATCACTCTTAGGAACGATATTATGAATTTTAAACAACTTGATCATGAGCATGTTGCCCAATCTTGGGAAAGAATGAAATTGATGCTTTGCAATTGCCCTACTCATGGTTTGAATTTATGGATGATCATACAAAAAATTTATGCCGGTCTGAACTTTGCCTCTAGAAATCTCTTAGATTCGGTCATGGGAGGCACGTTTATGGAAATCACGTTAGGAGATGCTACAAAACTTCTTGATAATATTATGGCTAATTATTCTCAATGGCACACCAAAAGATCTTCTAGTAAAAAAGTGCATGCTATAGAAGAAATCAATGTTTTGAGTGGAAAGATGGATGAACTTATGAAGATGTTTGCTAGTAAAAATACTCCTCTTGATCCTAATGATATGCCTTTGTCTTCTTTGATTGATAATAATAATGAATCTAAGGATGTGAATTTTGTTGGTAGGAATAGTTTTGGAAACAATGCTTATAGAGGAAACTTTAATGCTAGACCGTTCCCTAGTAATTCCTCTAATAATTATGGAAATTCCTACAATAATTCTTATGGTAATTTTAATACGATGCCCTCTGATTTTGAGAATAGTGTGAAAGAATTTATGATTTCTCAAAAGAATTTTAATACTTTGCTTGAAGAAAAATTGCTCAAAGTTGATGATTTGGCTAGGAATGTTGATAGACTTTCGCTTGATGTTGATTCTCTTAAACTTAGATCTTCTTCTCCTAGGCATAATATCAATGAGTCCCTCAAAGTAATGAGAATTTCCATTGATGAGTGTAAGGAAAGAACCACTAGATTGCGTGCTAAAAAATATAGCTTTATAAAAGCGTGTTCTTCTAGTTTTCGTGAAAATAATGATGAGGATCTTAAAGTTATAGATGCGTCTCCTATTAGATCTATGTTTTGCAATATGAATTTTGATGATTATGGGACTGATGATGAATCAACTTTGGCTAGAAGGCGTCCCAAAAATTCGGAATCTTTAGATCTTAATGCTAAATTTGGTAAAAGTGAGATTGGAGAATCCTCAACTTCTAATAATATTGAACCTTCTATCTTGGATTTCAAGGAATTTGATTATGATAGTTTCTCTTTAAAAGGTTGTATTTCCTTGTTGCAATCCGTTGTTAATTCTCCTCATGCTTATAGTCAAAATAAAGCTTTTATCAAACATATTGTTGATGCCTTGATGCAATCTTATGATGAAAATCTTAATTTGGAAGTTTTTATACCTAGAAAACTTAATGATGAGTGGGAACCTACTATAAAGATTAGAATTAAAGATTATGAGTGTTTTGCTTTGTGTGATTTGGATGCTAGTGTTTCCACGATTCCGAAAACTTTATGTGATATTCTAGGTTTCCATGATCTTGATGATTGCTATTTAAATTTGCACCTTGCGGATTCCACCATTAAAAAGCCAATGGGAAGGATCAATGATGTTCTCATTGTTGTAAATAGAAATTTGGTGCCCGTAGATTTTATCGTTCTTGATATAGATTGTAATCTTTCTTTCCCTATTATTCTTGGTAGACCTTTCCTTAGAACGATTGGTGCGATTATTGATACGAAGGAAGGGAATATTAGATTCCAATTTCCCTTAAAGAAAGGAATGGAGAACTTTCCAAGAAATAAAGTCAAATTACCTTATGAATCTATCATGTGTGCCACTTATGAATTTAGTGCCAAAGACGGCACTCGTTAGATCTATCTTCGCTTTTATGCCTAACTAGGGGCATTAAACGATAGCGCTAGTTGGGAGGCAACCCAATTTTCTTTATGTTTTTTGTTTTTGCTCCTGTTTAGTAATAAATCTTGCATCTAACTTCTGTTTAGATGTGTTTTTATCTTTTAATTAGTGTTTCTGCCAAGTAGAACCTATAGGATAACCTACGATGATAGTTGATTTGATTCTGCTGAAAAACAGAAACTTTGCACGCACGAATATAATTTTGTTAAATCACAGGAACGTGTTTTTGCATTAATTCTTTTTGATGCTGTTAAATAAACAAATTTTCCAGGACTTCCTATTTTTGTAGGATTTTTAGAGTTCCAGAAGTTTGCGTTAGTTACATATTGCTACAGACTGTTCTGTTTTTGACAGATTCTGTTTTTCGTGTGTTGTTTGCTTATTTCAATGCTTCTATGGCTAGTAAATTAGTTTATAAACCATAAGGAAGTTGTAATACAGTAGGTTTAACACCAAAATAAATTAAGAATGAGTTCATTGCAGTACCTTATGTGGTGGTTTTGTTTTCTTTCACTAACGGAGCTTATAAGATTTCCTGTTGAGTTTTGTGTTGTGAAGTTTTCAAGTTTTGGGTAAAGCTTTTATGGACTATGGAATAAAGGGTGGCAAGAGCCTAAGCTTGGGGATGCCCAAGGAACCCCAATATATTCAAGAATAGCCAAAAGCCTAAGCTTGGGGATGCCCGGGGAAGGCATCCCCTCTTTCGTCTTCGTTCATTGGTAACTTTACTTGGAGCAATATTTTTATTCGCCACATGATATGTGTTTTGCTTGGAGCGTCGTGTATTATATTAGTCTTTGCTTTTTAGTTTACCACAATCATACTTTCTGTACACACCTTTTAGGAGAAGCCTATTTGATTAGAATTTGCTAGAATACGCTATGTTCTTCACTTATATCTTTTGAGCTTGATAGTTTTTGCTCTAGTGCTTCACTTATATCTTTTAGAGCACGGTGGTGTCTTAATTTTGAAGAAATTGTTAATATCTCATGCTTCACTTATATCTTTTTGAGATTCCTTTAGAACAGCATGGTATTTGCTATGGTCATAAAGTTGGTCCTAGAATGGTAGGCATCCAAGTTGGATATAATAAAAACTATCATAGGAAGTGAATTGGATGCTATGATCAATTTGATACTTGATAATTGTTTTGAGATATGGAGGTAGTGATATTAAAGTCATGCTAGTTGGGTGATTATGAATTCAAAGAATGCTTGTGTTGAAGTTAGCAAATCCCGTAGCATGCACGTATGGTTAAAGTTGTGTAACAAATTTTAAACATGAAGTGTACCTGGCTTGTGCATCCTTATGAGTGGCGGTCGGGGACGAGCGATGGTGTTTTCCTACCAATCTATCCCCCTAGGAGCATGCACGTAGTACTTGATTTTTGATGACTTTTAAATTTTTGCAATAAGTATATGAGTTCTTTTTGACTAATGTTGAGTCCATGGATTATACGCACTTTTACCTTTCCGCCTTTGCTAGCCTCTTCGATACCATGCATTGCCCTTTCTCACCTTGAGAGTTGGTGGAAACTTCGTCGGTGCATCCAAACCCCGTGATATGATATGCTCTATCACACATAAACCTCCTTATATCTTCCTCAAAACAGCCACCATACCTACCTATTATGGCATTTCCATAGCCATTCCGAGATATATTGCCATGCAACTTTCCACCGTTCCGTTCATCATCATCATCATGACATACTTTACTTTTGTCATATTGCCATTGCATGATCATGTAGTTGACATCGTATTTGTGGCAAAGCCACCATGCATTATTTTTCATACATGTCACTCTTGATTCATTGCACCATCCCGGTACACCGCCAGCGGCATTCATATAGAGTCATATCTTGTTCTAGTTTCGAGTTGTAATTCTTATGTTGTAATCAATAGAAGTGTGATGATCATCATTATTAGAGCATTTCCCAAAAATAAAAAAAAAGAAAGGCAAAAAAAGGTCCAAAAAAAAGAAAAAGAAAAAAATAAAAAGGGCAATGTTACTATCTCTTTTTCCACACTTGTGCTTCAAAGTAGCACCTTGTTCTTCATGTAGTGAGTCTCATATATTGTGCTTCAAACTAGCACCTTGTTTTTCATATAGTGAGTCTCACAAGTTGTCTTTTTCATACTAGTGGGAATTTTTCATTATAGAACTTGGCTTGTATATTCCTACGATGAGCTTTCTCAAATGCCCTAGGTCTTCGTGAGCAAGCAAGTTGGATCCACACCCACTAGTTTTCTTTTGTTGAGCATTCATTTATAGCTCTAATGCATCCGTTGCATGGCAATCCCTACTCCTCATGTTGACATGAATTGATGGGAATCTCCATAGTCCATTGATTATCCTTGTCAATGTGAGACTTTCTCTTTTTTTGTATTCTCCACACAATCCCCATCATCATATTCTATTCCACCCATAGTGCTATATCCATGGCTCACGCTCATGTATTGCGTGAAGGTTGAAAAAGTTTGAGACTATTTAAGTATGAAACAATTGCTTGGCTTGTCATCGGGGGTATAGAAGTTGGGAACATCTTTGTGTGACGAAAATGAAGCATAGCCTAACTATATGATTTTGTAGGGATGAACTTTCTTTTGCCATGTTATTTTGTGAAGACATGATTACTTTGATTAGTATGCTTGAAGTGTTACTATTTCTTCTATCAATATGAACTTTTATTTTGAATCATTTGGATCTGAACATTCATGCCATAACAAAGAAAATTACATTATGAATTATGCTAGGTAGCATTCCACATAAAAAATTCTCTTTTTATCATTTACCTACTCGAGGACGAGCAGGAATTAAGCTTGGGGATGCTTGATACGTCTCCAACATATCTATAATTTTTGATTGTTCCATGCTATTATATTACCCCTTTTTGGATGTTTATGGGCTTTATTTTACACATTTATATCATTTTTGGGACTAACCTACTAAACGGAGGCCCAGCTCATATTGCTGTTTTTTTTCCTATTTCAGTATTTCGAAGAAAAGGAATATCAAACGAAGTCCAAACAGAATGAAACCTTCAGGAGCGTGATTTTTGGAACGAATGTGATCCAGAGATCTTGGAGTGCAAGTTAAGAAGCAGCCGAGGAATCCACGAGATAGGAGGCCGCGCCCCCCTGTAGGGCGCGTCCCCTATCTCATGGGCCCCTCGGGCGGCCACCGACGTACTTCTTCCTCCTATATATACCTACGTACCCCGAAAACATCCAAGGGCACCACGAAACACAATTTCCACCGCCATAACCTTCTGTATCCGCGAGATCTCATCTTGGAGCCTTCGCCGGCACTCTGCCGGAGGGGGAATCAACCATGGAGGGCTTATACATCAACATCCTTGCCCCTCCGATGAGTTGTGAGTAGTTTACCACAGACCTACGGGTCCATAGTTATTAGCTAGATGGCTTCTTCTCTCTTTTTGGATCTCAATACAATGTTCTCCGCCTCTCTCGTGGAGATCTATTCGATGTAAACTCTTTTTGCGGCTTGTTTGTCGAGATCCGATGAATTGTGGGTTTATGATCAAGTTTATCTATGAATAATATTTGAATCTTCTCTGAATTCTTTTATGTATGATTGAGTTATCTTTGCAAGTCTCTTCGAATTATCAGTTTGGTTTGGCCTGCTAGATTGGTCTTTCTTGCCATGGGAGAAGTGCTTAGCTTTGGGTTCAATCTTGCGGTGTCCTTACCCAGTGACAGAAAGGGTTGCAAGGCACGTATTGTATTGTTGCCATCGAGGATAACAAGATGGGGTTTATATCATATTGCTTGAGTTTATCCCTCTACATCATGTCATCTTGCTTAATGCGTTACTCTGTTCTTATGAACTTAATACTCTAGATGCAGGCAGGAGTCGGTCGATGTGTGGAGTATTAGTAGTAGATGCAGGCAGGAGTCTGTCTACTTGTTATGGACGTGATGCATATATACATGATCATGCCTAGATAATCTCATAACTATGCACTTTTCTATCAATTGCTCGACAATAATTTGTTCACCCACCATAATACTTATGCTATCTTGAGAGAAGCCTCTAGTGAAACCTATGGCCCCCGGGTCTATCTCTTATCATATTTTCTTTCAATCTACTTTTATTTGCATCTTTACATTTTGCATCTATATTATAAAATACCAAAAATATATTTATCTTATCATATTATCTTTATCAGATCTCACTTTCGCAAGTGGCCGTGAAGGGATTGACAACCCCTTTATTGCGTTGGTTGCGAGTTCTCAGTTTATTTGTGTAGGTGCGTAGGACTTTTGAGGAGCCTCCTACTGGATTGATACCTTGGTTCTCAAAACTGAGGGAAATACTTACGCTACACTTGCTGCATCACCCTCTCCTCTTCGAGGAAAACCGACGCAAGATCAAGGCGTAGCACTGCAGACGGAAGTTTCTAGCATGAATAATCTTATGATCCCTTTGAGCCTGGGTGGCAAACCGAAGGAAAAATCACACGGGTACTCCGGGATTTCCTCAAATAGGCAACCCTGGGTTCCCTAGGTGCCTCAACCAATCCACCCAGATGTGACGCCCGGATAATTAAGCTACAGTAATTCCTTGCTAATGATGCCACGTCATCATGACTACTGTTGTTAAACTTGCGTTGGTTCGAAACCGGTTCAAATTTCAAATTCAAATCAAAGTCCAAAATTCAAAATTTTCAAACATGAAAACTAAAATGTTGATACATGACAAATATTCACTTCTTATTTATGGTGGTGAACCAACATTTTTTTGTGAAGTGTTTAGTGCACAAAAATAAAATAAAATAAAGTGCAAAAAAAGAAATAAAAATAGAAAAGGCCTCCCCTCCTCCGTGGGCCTCGGCCCACAACCAGCCAGCCCACCCCACGCCTCCGCTGCGCCTAGATGGCCCAACCCCCCCCCACTACTACCCCCTGGCAACTAACCCTAGCCCGATCCACCCCCCACACGATCCCCTCGACCCCCCACCTCTCCTCTCTGCCCCCCCCCCCCCCCCGCGATCGGATCTGGATCGGGGCGGTTGGCCCAAACACCGGCGACGCCCTCCCTGTCGCCCTCTCAGCACCTCGGCAGCCCTGAGCCAACCCTGACGCCCGTCCGTGCCGCCCCATCCCCTCTGCCCCCAATCTGGAACTCGGGCTCAGCCCAGACGCCACCGCCGCGCGGACCCCCCCTCGTCTGAGACCGCATCGTCGATGGACTGCCTCGTCCCGGTCGCCATCGTCCGCCCCGTCCTCTCCCTCGCCGGACCACCTCGAGCCCACTGCCCCCTCCCTGCAGCTTCGCGATGAGCTGCCGCACCGCTTGCGCCTCCCCTCTTCTTCCCCTCCCTTCGCCTAGACCACTCGCGCCGGACGCGCCCTGGTTTCTGCCTGCGCGCCTTCGTCTGGTGCGCCCTGTCCTCGCCTCCAACTACCGCCTCCCGCACCCGCAGCTGTAGCCGCCCGTAGTGTTGTTGCTGTTCCACCGCGGCCCTGCACGGTGTTCGCCCCGTCGCTCCCCTGCCGCTTCCCCACTGCTCATGTTCCCTCAACTGCGCCCTTGGACGCCCCTCCCCGCACCGGTTTTGCCTGGTCGTGCCCCTGCGCCTCGCGGCATGCGCCTGGGCCGTGCCTCGCCCATGTGCGCGCCCGCCTGGGGCCGCGTGGCCTCCGCCACGCCGCGCCCTACCAGGCCCCTCGCCGCTCTGGCCGACGCGCTGCAGCCACGGCCACCCTCGCCAGCGCCTCGCCGAGGTCACGGCCTCCGCCGGCACCCTCCGTTACCCCTGTGCGGGTGCACGGGCACCCACACCCGTGCGCCTGATAACCCGCCCCGTTAAGGCCCCTATGCCACTGACGTTGGGGCCCCACGCCCCCTTCAAAAAATGTTTAAAAAAAGGATTTTAAAAAATAACTAAAATATTTAATAAATTAATTAATCAATAATTAAATTAATTAAAGTTTGCTTAATTAACTTAATCTACTAATTAACTACCTAATCTGTAGTTAGTGTAAAATGGGTCAATGACAGGAGGGTCCCACCCCCCTGTTGACCAATCAACGTTGACTCCTCAACTGGGACCCCCCCTGGATCCACATGTCATCCCCAGGTACACTTCTATGTATGCAGAGCTGGGTGCACCTAGCGATTAATCTTTATTTTTGATTTATTAATAATTCCAGAATATTATTTAAAAATTTGAAAAATAATATAAAATAAACCGTAACTCGGATGAAAATGTTTTGTACATGAAAGTTGCTCAGAACGACGAGACAAATTCGAATACGCGATCTATTCACCCGCCACACATCTCTAGCATAGCAAACATGCAACTTTTCCCCTCTGGTTCATTTGTTTGACAGACGTTCGGAACCGGGAAAACTTTCCCGGATGTTTTCCCCCTTCGCCAATATCGTATAGCCTTGCGTTAGGTCGCCTCTAGCCTTGCTTATTGCCATGTTATGCTTTGTGATGCATGTGTTTGCTTTATATTTACTGTTTCTCCCCCCTCTTCTCTCCGGTAGACCCCGAGACTGCTGCTGATGTCCCTGTGATCGACTACGTCGACGACGACCCTCCTTCTTGTCTGAGCAACCAGGCCAGACCCCCCTTTGATCATCCCGATATCGCCCATTCTATACTCTCATGCTTGCATTAGATTTTGCTACTGTTATTGTTTGCTCCTATTCTGATGCATAGCCTGCTTTTGTACCTGCTTATTATTACCTACCTGCTTATCCTAAACTGCTTAGTATTGGTTGGCTAGTGATTCATCAGTGACCCCCAGTACTTGTCCTTGTTGCCCCTGCTTCATCATCGACGACTCGATCAGCGTGATCGACGACCAGAGCCCGACACCTCACATCACATCACGCCCCTTTTGTTGCTCGACTCTACAGATCTACTATCGAATGCCGAGGGTGATCCCTCATAACGCACTCCTGATGATAATTCTGTAGTATAACTATTCGGTCGTGGTCATCAAGGGTGATTTCCTCTTTCACCATTCCCGATACAGCTCTGTCGTTCAACACCTCAAGTGTGAACCTCGAGGGTGGTCCCTCTTACGTTCACCTTGATGATTACATTGAGTGGAATCCTTCGGGGGTGATTCCTCGGGTTTTCCCCTTGATGTTTGTACACACAGTTACCTTGACTTTACTTGAGACCATTGTTGGAGTCGAGTCAGCCCTGAGGGGTACCCGCGACTTGACGTGAAAGTCGGGCGGGCCCGTTGAGCACCTGCGAGTTTTCCACGTGGCACGGCCGGGCAGTCTGGGCCCTTGCCGTAAATCCATGAGACGGGGCGATGGGGTCACCTTATCGTGAGTCTCTGCTTGTTTCCGCGAGCCCCCAATGCACTAACAGGTTTGAGTATTTGTTCTTAGTTGGCCTCTGGCCTTTACGCACTAACCACCGCGCGAGAATAGATATGGGCCTCGACGTCGCGGTATCAGCCGAAGCTTTGTCAGACGTCCAGTTCAGCATTGTGGTCGGGCAGGATCGTGCCATCCACTTCACGGGTGGTGCTGGTATCCCCTTGCGCACAACGATCTGGAGTGCAACGGGCGATGGTCCCAGACCCCGGAGTGCTTAGGATGTAGACCGACAGGGACCTCTTGCTGAGCCTAGGTAGGGCTGCGACGTGTTGATCTTCCGAGGCCGGGCATTGACCCCAGAAAGGTATGTCCGACCAGAGTGATCGAGCGTGTTGGGTAACGTGGTGCACCCCTGCAGGGAAGATATATATTCGAATACCGTGTCCACGGTAATGGACGTTCAGACTTGTATCCTGATCTTATACAACTAGAAATGGATACTTGATATGTGATGGATATGTGGCTCCGGGATTGCTTTCTCGTAGGGTGTCGAGGAAGGATCTCTGGGTGTTGATTCTATAACATGTTTGTTAAATATTAAACTGCTATTCTTTACTCTTCTACATGCTTCAAGATGTTTGGAGCTGTGTGAAGATGCTAGTCTTTGATAGGCTAGGCCTTCCCCCTTCTATTCTGGCATTCTGCAGTTCAGTCCATAGATACAACCCTTCCATTTGATACCAATGAGTACATAGTATAGATCTGATGTTTGCGAGTACTTTGGATGAGTACTCATGGTTGCTTTGCTACCCTTTTCCCCCATCTTTCTTCTTTCCGGTTGATGCAACCAGATGATGGATCCTTGGAGCCAGATGCCACCACCGATGGATGCTACTACGTGAAGACCGCCGACGTCCAGGAGTAGTTCGGAGGTCCCAGGCAGGAGGCCTTGCCTCTTCGATCGTGTTGCTTTTGTGCTAGCCTTCTTAAGGCATCCTTGTTTAACTTATGTCTGTACTCAGACATTGTTGCTTCTGCTGACTCTTGTGTATCGAGCTATGCATTCGAGCCCTCGAGGCCCCTAGCTTGTAATATAAAGCTTGTATTATTTTGATTTGTGTCTAGAGTTGTGTTGTGATATCTTCCCGTGAGTCCCTGATCTTGATCGTACACATTTGGGTGTATGATTAGTGTACGTTCGAATTGGGGGCATCACACCAGATGTATATTAAAGTTGCCACCTTAATGTTATCCATGATTAAATAACTCTCAAACTTCCATGTGTAAATCACGATCCATTCCCCGTCTACGAGCGTGGCTAAGCAATAAATAAGCATAACATATATTCCCGAGGTGATCAAAAGGTATTAGGTTCCTACATCAAGTACTACAACCAAACCACATGTTCCCAATCCTACCCATGCAATTGTTTGAGGGGTAATACTAATCCATAGTAAAAACTAGGTATAAAAGGGTATGATCAAAGTGTAACTTGTCTTGCTGACGATCTGCATACTCTAGAGATTCATAGTAACAAGCTTCGCACTCCGGGTAATCTAGCATAGACAAACAGTAGCATACATAAGCAATCACTCAAACGAAACAATGAGAAAAACGAGAAAAAGATCCAAATCAAACACAAAACAAGCAAACAGCTTAAAGTAACAAAAGTAAAACCTAACATCATTATTATCAAGTGGATTAGATCTTAACAGTAGGTACATGTGATTACCTACGTTTTGCAGGATTCAACTCAAACGGAGAAACGAAACTCAAAATACGAAAGAAACAAGATCGTTTACTAACCTGGACTAAACTCAAATTTTACAGTACGACAACCATGTTCAAGTTGGTTAACTGAGAAGAACAGAACAAGACGGAGATTTAGGCGCTGGTTTTATCTAATTTGGATAAACGAGTAAAAATTTATGCTAGTTTAAAGATCAGGCGCTAAATCGCGATAAAACTATTCGCGGATAGGTCCCTGGCCGAAAATAAACTAAAAGGAAAAAAATACTACGGCGTGAACGTTTGCTAACAGAACTAATCCGGCGAGAACCGTCCGTTAAAACGAACGAACGAACGTTCGTTAACTAAGAAAGACCCTAAAGAAAAACCGATCTAAACTACTAAACCGAGAATAAACCGAAAAGAACCGGGGTGGGTCGACGGTTTACCAGTTAAAGGAAAAAAAGCGGTTGGTGGCGGAAGATCTGATCTACGGCGGCGGCGGTGAGCGGTGGCGTCGGGCGGTGATGGAGCTACGGCACGGGAGACGGGGCAACGACGGCGGCGACACGGGAGCGGCGGCGGCGGCGTGCGGCAGCTGCAGCAGCAATGGTGGCGCGAGCGGGCGGGCGCTGGCGGCCGGGTTTGCGGCGGCGGGGCGAGACGAGGGGAGAGGCGGTGGGGCGGGCGGCTTTTAAAGAGCCACAGGGGGGGTGTGGCTTGGAGAAGGGGTTGGCGGCGACAGAGTCCTAGCCGGACTCGGCGGCGTGCGGCGGCGGGAGTCCGTCCCGCGCTCGGGGACGAGGCGGTCGGCGCACTGGGCCAGCTGGGCTTCGGCCCAGTCGGTCCGAAACTTAAAAAAAACAATTTTGCCGCGAAGGAAAAATCCTAAATAAATATAAAAAATTCTAAAAATTCCAGAAACAATTTTCACTGTCCAAACCTAATATTTAAGACAAGATGAACATTTTTCTGGACTAAGATGCAATTTTCAAAAATGCAATATTTTTCTTTTTCAAATAAAATAGCAAATAAAATACCAATAAAATAATAAATTGATTCTTAAATTCTTTCTCCAATATTTCCCTTAGTTTGGAGAAGTCATATTATCTTCTCTATCCCCCGAAGATGAGCTCATCTGAGAAGGTCGGAGATCCGAACTACAAGGTAAAAATTCGGTTATCCTCAGAAGCACAAATAGGGATGTCTCTTATTACCGAGATCTCTTTTTTCTACTTACGGCTCGCTGGAGGGCTGATGCTTTGGGGGAGACTGTGCGGCCGGGGCCTCCCCGGACGCAAGACCCTCTGGTGAAGATTTCTTCCCCAGCTTGGGGGCTTTGGCCTCCGGGTCTCCAGAGGCGGTCCTTTTCTCCCCTTGGAGGGAGGGATTCTCGGTCCCCCCTTTTTCAAGAGCCTCCTTGGTCGAGGCGGTAGCTCCCTTATTTTCCCCTCAGCCTTCTTCTAAAGGCGCAGCTTCCAGCATCTGGACCAGCACGGGATCCGGCGCGGTCTTTGGGAGGGGGGCCGGACACCGTATCAGCTTTGCTTGCGCTATCCACTCCTGTCGAAGGATAACCAGTTGAAGGGCGAATGTAGAAAGGAAAACAGATGGTACGTCCGAACACTGAGCTACTTACTTGAGTATCCGGGCGATTGCAGCTTAGGCCAGCGTCCTCGGTCAAATCCGGACACGCCGCCCGTGATCCGAAGAACAACTTGTACATCTCCATGGGTGTCGTACCCATAAAGTGTTGGAGAAACCATGGTCCCTCCGGATTGAACTCCCATAGCCGGAGAGGACGGAGTTTGCAGGGCAGGAGACGCCTAATCAGCATAACCTGCATCACCACGACCGGATCGATCTCCCTCGCCTAGAGGTCTCGAATCCGGCCCTGCAATAGGGGCACGTCTTTTGACGGCCCCCAGTTGAGCCCTTGGTTGACCCACGACATCAACCGTCGAGGAGGTCCCGAGCGGAATACGGGCGGCGGCTTCTGCCTGCTGCCCTTCGGAGCGGTGATATAGAACCACTCCTGCTGCCACAAGCCGAGCTCCTCTTGGAAGGAGCCCTCGGGCCACGGGGCACCGGCCCTCCTGCTTACGGCCGCCCCGCCGTACTCTGCTTGACGCCCCCCGATCATCTTCGGCTCCACATTGAAGGTCTTCAACCACAGGCCGAAGTGGGGGTGACGCGGAGGAAGGCTTCGCAGACAACGATAAACGCGGAAATATGGAGGATAGACTCCGGAGCCAGGTCATGGAATTCCAACCCATAGTAGAACGTGAGCCCTCTCACAAAAGGATCCATCGGGAATCCTAAACCCCGACGGAGGCGGGATACAAAGACGACATACTCGTCGGGCTCGGGGGTGGGGATGGCCTGCCCTTCGGCGGGCAGCCTGTGCGAAATCTCATAGGACAGGTACCTGGCCTCCCGCAGCTTTAGCACGTCTTCCTCCGTGACGGAGGAAGGCATCCACTGGCCCTGAAGGCCGGAACCGGACATTGTTGAAGGTCCGAAGTGCTCGAATCTAGGGCTCTGGGTGTTGGAACTTGGAGCAAGGAGAGGATTCGATGGAGGATTGAAGAAAAGAAACGAGCCTTGGTCCCGTTATAAAGAGGGAGAATACCGAGAGCCGTCTCCATGACCGTTCGGGACTCGCCTTCGATAGAGGAGGCGTGGCGACGGGCGCGGTTGGGTTACCCACGTCCGTATTGATGAGAATCCCGAAATAAGGGGAACACGATCTCTGCTTCGACAAGATGTGCCAAGGAAACCGCTTCGCTAAACGCGCTGAGGTGCTATATTAAAAAAAGATCAAGTGAAGGCTTGGTAGTGGTGTGACGTCATGCAACAAAATACGTCAGCAGATCGAATTTGTGTACATATTATTCTCTCTGCGGTGGAATGTGGAAATTATTTTGCAGAGCCGGACACTATCCTGGTGTTCACAATCTTCTATGGATTATTCAGAGGAGGAACCCGCCTTGCAATGCCGAACATTATGCGCGCCGGACTCATCGTCATTGAAGCCAGGTTCAGGGGCTATTGAGGGAGTCCTGGACTAGGGGGTGTCCGGACAGCCGGACTATCATCGTCCGCCGGACTCCAAGACTATGAAGATACAAGATTGAAGACTTCGTCCCGTGTCCGGATGGGACTTTCCTTGGCGTGGAAGGCAAGCTTGGTGATACGGATATGTAGATCTCCTACCATTGTAACCGACTCTGTGTAACCCTAGCCCTCCCTGGTGTCTATATAAACAGGAGGGTTTTAGTCCGTAGGACACAACAACCATTACAACAATCATACCATAGGCTAGCTTCTAGGGTTTAGCCTCCTTGATCTCGTGGTAGATCCACTCTTGTACTACCCATACCATCAATATTAATCAAGCAGGACGTAGGGTTTTACCTCCATCAAGAGGGCTCGAACCTGGGTAAAACATCGTGTCCCTCGTCTCCTGTTACCATCCGCCTAGACGCACAGTTCGGGACCCCCTACCCGAGATCCGCCAGTTTTGACACCGACAATCGGCGTATTGCCAAACCCACTTGGGGGCTTCTTGATCATATTTGAATCGTAGCTTAACTCCTTTGGGTCTGACGTGGATCGTATTCGAATCAGTGTCATTAAACAACTCTTATGGTCACTTCGGGGCTTCCTGTTCAAACATAGGTTGTATTCGAACCTAAGAGAACACAGCTGTCGATACCCACTTGATCGGCATCGCCAAAGCCACTGGGGGCTATATGATCGTATCTGAATCTTAGCTTAACCCCTTTGGAGCGGTTTACTGATCGTATTCGAATCAGAAACCTTTGAATATTGTTTATTATCCTTTATATTTCATAAGTATAATTATTTGACTATCTTGAGACCTTTTTGAAAGCACTATGAGATGGTTTTTTGTTCTTCCGGCTTAATATTGATCATCCCAGGTTGTTAAGTGCCAAGTGAACATTACATGTTCCGACTTTCCAGAGTTTAATTTAACCGCATGGTGAAGGTCATATAAGCAGTCGAGATTACCAAAGGGATCGCAGGTATGCTATTGTGATTACGTTTAGCAAATATGGTCATAAACCAGCATATGTATGATGTTTTGGTTTTGCCTTCTGGGTTATCAATACCTTATGTGACCCCCGAGGCGATAAATTGCCAAGGGAATTTTTGATTGTTTTATATGTAGGATAAGGCAAGCGAAATTTAACATCAAGGAAATAAACGATCAACATAAGCTGGAAATATATCACGATGGCGGCTTACGAAAGTGTTAAGCACCATAAACATGCGCGATGGCATGACAAACATTGAGAGGTTTTTTCTACCCTATTACAAGACTCCCCAAGTCTGAATAAATGGAGCATTGTTTTTTGCAAAGTCATAAAACGCCTGGCGGTTCACTCCTTCGGCGGGCTTGAAGATTCCGGGTTATCCTTCTCCGCTTCTCCATCGGTTGCTTTGTCCTGGAAGGTTGACGAGGTCTAGTCAATGCCACTCAAGGCTTCAAACTCAGCTTCATCATCTATTAAACTAGCTGGGTCCACTTCAGGGGCAAAGGTATGCTTACGAGTTGGAGGGATCAGGCTGACTTGATTATAGGGAGGTGTTGGAATCCTCCGGTTTTCGCTGTCATAACCCGGCTGATACTTGGTAAGGTCAGTGTCGTTCCTAATGAGGGTAGCCACGGGGCGTATGACTTTGACGCAGGCGGTGAAATCTTGATCATCAAATACGGTCCCATCCTCTTTCAAGCTCGGGTATCCAAGGGCGAGGTCGGCCGGGTCTAGTTCCGGAATCCATGCCTTTGCCCGGCTCAACGTGGCTACGGCCCCGGCTCTTGAGGACGCCCGCCTTAAATCCTGGATCCGTTGAGGTAGCACAGCGAGACACTTCAGCACGTCTTGCAGAAGGTGAGGAGTGTTATTTGATAAGGCTACAACGGCCAAAGCACGTTGTGACCCGGTGTACAGTTGCTCCACTAGAGTATAAACCGCCTTTAATTTGATCAGCATGTTCTGCTTGAGGTTTGTGCTCCTGGGGCCTGTGTTCACAAACATAAAGTGAGCCAGGGATAACGATTACAATAGTCATCAAAGGAAGGATTACAATGTTTGAGGTTATGTACAGTAACTTACCGAAGATGGCTGAGACCATTTGAGATATCTGGCGCTTTAAGTCGGACAGCTCGGTTGTTGCTTCTGCAAGTGATGCCTCTGCCGTCTCGGCCCAGATCACCAATGAAGCCTTCTCATCAGCCCAGATTTTCTTCTCTGACTCAAAATTCTTCTTCAACTTCTCTTGTTCAGAGACGCTGAATTCAAACTTGGAGTTGGCCTTTTGAATTTCAAGCTCTTGAGCTGTCAGACGACTCTTCAGATCATTAATTTCCGATTCAAATTTACTTATGCTGGCCTGCATTGATGTCGGGTTACAGTCAGAATCATGGTAAGGTAACATTAAGTCCCAAGCACCTCGCAAGCAAAGATACTTGGCACTTGGGGGCTAATGTATGCTGAAGAATTTTAATTAACAAGGCCGGTTTATGTTAAGAAATATGGTAAGATGACATTAAGTCCCAAGCACTTTGCCAGCAATGGTACTTGGCACTTGGGGGCTAATGTATAAGCGCAAGTTCAAGGTATCATGTTACAACCGGATTAAATATCTTCTTTTTTGAACCGGACAAAGCAGGGTTAAGCAGTTTTCTAAGTCTACAGCATATTTATTCATAAGCAATAGACTTGGGGCTGATACAGTAAGTAAGATTCAGGTAAATAGCATAAGTTATACCTCAGATTTGTGTTGTATTTGTTTCACCATGTCAATTTCCAGGTCACGACTGTTATGAACTTGATTCAGATAGCCCGAGACTATGTCTCCAATGCTTAAGTGAGTATAATCAGTAATGTCCAGCTTGGCCTTTCGGTGTTCGATGAGTTCTTCCTTAGCAGTACATTTGGCAAGGACAGTGGGCCACCCTGGCTCAACAAACTGACTTTTCAGAATCTCAACTTCCGGGTCATTTGTCTTGACCGGGCTAGGAGCTTCCGGGTTATCGGAGCTGTTGAGAGTATCTTCGACAAGCGGGTCAGAGGTTGGCACTGGAATGTCAGAGGCCGGTTCAGGCGGCGGCTGATGGAACTGTCAGGAGCAGACATGTCAAGCGCCGGTTCAGTCACGACCTGGGCTTGGGACGGTTTATTCTTCTTTGCCCTCTTACTGGGCTTTACTTGCATGCTGTCAACAAAGGTAGAAGGATGAATACAAAAGCATAGGTAAGGTAAAGCGTAAGGTAAACAAAGTTATATTACCGGGGGCAGTTTTGAAGGCCGGCATGTTAGATTGCATAGACTCGCCGGAGGAAGGAGAGGTATCCTAATAATTGGAGTCAGATGAATTGAGAGGTTGGCGAATTAAACCCGCCAAAGGTAAAACAGAATGTAAATCGGAGATAACCTCAGTCCGACGCTTCCTAGTTACGTCAGGTAAGCCGGAGGAGAGTTCTGCATCCTTGCTGGTCCGGGTCTGCCTCCGGCTTTCAAGCTGTTGTTGCTTCAAAAGAAATTGAGGATCTTGATAAGCTAGAGGATGTGAAAATCTTACTTTCCGGGTCACCCTTCGGATTTTTTGCCTTGGCAAAGGCTCTGAGTCGGAGGAGATTATAGTTACCTCTTCGTCAACCGCTTGGCTGTTCCCCGTATCCTCCTGAAAAGACAGAATGTCAATAAAATAATGGCAAAGGAGTTAAGAGAATTAAGGATTACCTCTTCGTCATCCTCAGAAGTGTCATCCAATTTGAGTAAATCTGAAGCGCTTAGCTTCTTCTTCTTTGAAGTTCCCATTTTGGCGGCTTTCCTTTCGGTTTTCTTGGCTGTCCTGGCTTGCTTGGCAGCCTCATGGTCATACTTGACCTTCCAGAAGTTGTCATTGGCCTGTGGAAAAAGATAAGAGATTATGAGTAAAAATAAGGTGTAACATAGCAAAGAGTATTTATTGAGGTTGATGACTCACTGCGGGGGCCGGGTTCTTCTTGCAGAAGGGAAGTAAGCCGAAGGCATTACTGGTCATTGTGCCCTCTTTTAGCAGTGATTAGGTCGTAGCCTCCACCACATCATCTGGTAAGTCATTAGGGCTATGACACAGTGGATCATCTTTTTCGCCTGAGTAAGTGCACATTAAGCCGGAACGGCGGCTTAACGGAAGTACTCGCCAAGTGACCCAGACTCGGACCAGGTCGATGCCGTTCAAGCCGTTTCCCAAAAGAGCTTTGATTTTCTTAATGGTGGGAGCAAGTAGCAGGCGTTCAACAGCAGAAAGTTTATCCGCTAGCGGGTGGTTGGACTCAAGGCGCAGAGCACGGAAGCCGAGCAGAGGATTCTCGCCAGCCGGAGAGGTGTCCTGGCAATAGAACCACGTCTGATTCCAATCCTTCGGGTGACTCGGCAGTTCAGCATAAGGAAAAAGGCAGTCTCTCCGCCGCTGAATTGAAATGCCGCCAAGTTCAAGGCTGGGCCCGTTGGCACGTTCATTCTGTCGGTTTAAGTAGAAAATCTCTCTGAATAAAAGCAGATTGGGCTCCTCTCCCAGGTACACATTGCAGAAGACTTGGAAGTTGCAAATATTTGACACGGCATTGGGTCCAATGTCTTGAGGTCTAAGGTCAAAGAAATTCAAAACATCCCTGAAGAACTTTGAACCGGGAGGAGCAAATCCCCGGCTCATGTGATCCGCAAAAACTATCACCTCCCCTTGTTTGGGTTGAGGCATCTCTTCAGATGGGTCAGGGGCACGGTAAGACATGGCCTCCTTCTTGGGCAGATGGCCAGACTTTACAAATTCTGACAGTTTGCTCCTTGTGACTGTGGATGGGACCCAATTACAGGTCACAGGAGCCTTGGTTGCCTTAGGTGCCATGACGACGGTTGGCCTACGACAAAATTAGAGGTTCCGGTTCAAATTTAACCCGGAGGAACATTTTTAACTATTCAAGGTGACAACTTAAAAAGGGGCCTAATGATATGTGGGTAACTATGCAACAGTATTTAAGCCGCTACATGTATCAAGAGTAGTTAAAATTTCTTAACTCATGAGAAGCAAGCAAGGTTCACAGACCAGTGTCATTTATTTAAACCGGCCACATGGATAGTTGTGTTTAGACATATTCGATAGAGGCAGTTTTTTATTTCCGGGTGAAACAAACAGGTTTCACAAGTTGCCGCTGTTATTTTGGATCAAACAGCTGTTCTGAAAAGAAAATTTTCTAGACCTAGGACTAGCACAGATGAAGCTCAAGGGCTCGAACGGGGCTTCTGTGCGACATAAAGGGATCTATTTGCATTTGAAATGGGTGCGGAATATCTACCGCATCGGTTTTATACTATCTTCAAGATCAAGAAACAGCGGTGGTGATGAAATCTATGAAGGGTTCCTAATGAACAGCGAAGAACTCGAAGGTCCTAATACGGATCTGAGGAGCAAGAAAGAGGAGACTTACAGATGCAGGATTGCTGCGGAGGGTCGTCGCGTTTTTTCTGGTTAAACCAGGTTGATGCAGCGGCCTGAGTTGGTGAGGACGAGGAGATCTGCGACGGCGGCGGCGGCGGAGCTCGAGCGGCAGAGAAGCAGCAAGAGGAAGAAGATGACTGAAGGAGGAGAATGGGAAGACCTAGGTCGTGCCTATTTATAAGGAAAGGATAACTGAGACGGCACGAGAAACGAGGAGATAAACATTATTATCCAGCTGCCCTGACGCCTCAGTTTTCGGAACGGTCAGTAAAGGCAAAGATCCGTTGGAAGATACGGTGGAAAAAATAATGAATTTAATTAAAAATGACTTCACGGCGAGTTAACACAGATCCAAAAGATGACGTCATGGCGGGTTAAAGAAAACCTTTGCACAGGCAGAAGACTGAAGATTTATTTCTTAAGGTATTTTAAGATTGACATGAACCGGTTCAAATCAATCTGGGGCCTAATGTTGGGGATATAACTATTGGTGTAAGCCGCCCAGGAGGGGCCGGGTTACGCCAAGAAGACTCACCAGAAAGAAGCCCAAGACCAAGCATGAAGATGGCGGTTCAGTAAAGGGTCTAAGGCCCACACGCGACTTAAGGCCCGTCGTAATAAACCGCCATAATGACATGACTTGTATCATAAGGTAGATTTAACTAGGCACCGAGCCGGACACTGTTTATAAGCCGGCCGGGACTCTGTAAGCCGCAAGGGGTCAACCCGTGTATATAAGGGGACGACCCGCCAGTGGCTTAGGGTAAGAAACAACTCATCGAGAGCTGGGCATAGCGTATCTCGCTCCCTGGTCATCGAAACATCAATACCAACCCAACTAGACGTAGGCCTTACCTTCACCGTAAGGGGCCGAACTAGTATAAACCTCTCGTGTCCTTTGTCCCGATTAACCCCTTCAAGCTTCCTAGTTGCAATGACTCCACAACTAAGTCCTTTCACGAGGACATCTGACGTGACAATTCCACGACAACATCCGTATCGGAAGAGGAGCGCTGGACGATCAAAGTCTGGGTACCTGGGAGGACGTTTTGCACCAACAATGGAGCCTATTGATTTCTACCTGGATGCACCAAGCTGGAGTATAGGAAAGAGCATGGCAGCCCATATCACCTTTGGACGCATATGTGAAGTGTATCATAAGGAGCTGGAGAACACCATTTATCAGATATGTGGTCGTCGAGATGAAAAATGGGAGATGATTCGTACCAGGAGGGATGGATCAATTGCATCCTACATTCAAGAGATGGGAGATCATAATCATCGACAAGAGAATCAACAAATTATCCACATGAAGAAGATCAAGAAACTGGTGAAGAGAAACAACGAGCTAGAAGAGGAACTCAAGTCTACACGTGATGGATACGAGGAAGAGATTGCTGTACTACTGGAGAAGCAAGAAGACCTGAAGAGGAAGGTAGGACTACCAGTGGAGAATATCAAGCAAGAACCAGCAAAGGAGATCCGTTCGGAGGACTACATCATCCTGGACGACACCGACATGGATAGTGATGCAAATGATGATAGCGATGACGACTACATTGACAAAACTGGAGCAGATATCATGGAGTCTTCCTCTGATGAAAATTTCTAGATGACCACCATGTAACTAGTAGTATTCCTCCAAGTAGTTAGCAACGATTGAGTTTGTAATCATATGTTAGACTGATTGTGTGATCTTGTGTGAAATTGAATGAAGTGGATTGATTGTGTTTGTCTCATGAGCATATGGGTAGTGAATCTCTCTTAGACCTCAATTCTATTCCGTTTTCTCACCCCTTATAACCCATTAGATGCCTCCAAGACGTGACAATGGATTTGCGTTCCCACCGGAGCTCACTCAGTTGATCCAGCAGCGGAATGCCTTGATGTAGATACTAGTTCAAAACCAGAACCAAGGCAACAACAATAAAAACAACAACCCACCACCACCCCCCTATTGATCACCTAGCCCGCTTTCTAAGGTTGAATCCGCCGGTGTTCTCTAGTAGCACCGAGCCGATAGTTGCAAACGATTGGCTCCGCAAGATCGGAAGAGAGCTGACCACTGCAGGATGCATAGATGCGGAGAGAGTGCACTTTGCCGCACATCAGCTTGATGGACCCGCAGCATCTTGGTGGGAGAACTTCACCGCCACTTACCCCATTGACACTGTTATATGGGATTAGTTTCAGCAGGATTTTCACACTACCCATGTTTCAGTAGGAGCTATGAGCATGAAGAAGCGCAAGTTTCGCAACTTGTGCCAAGGAGGGCGTACAGTGGGCCAGTATGCGGATGAGTTTAGCAAGTTAGCACGCTATGCCCCAGATGACGTGGCCACAGATGCCGCTAAGCAGGAGAAGTTTCTTGAGGGACTCAGTGATGAGCTGAGCATGCAGTTAATGGTGGAAACTTTCAGCAACTACCAGGAGTTGGAAGACAGGGCCCTCATGATTGAAGGCAAGCAACAACAGATTGATAATCACAAGAGAAAGAATGGACATGGGAGGTACACTTAAGGAGCTCAGCAGAAGCCCCGTTATTCCCCGTACTCGGGAGGACATACCCACAACCATGGAGGAGATACGCACAATGGAGCAAGTTCGCACAATCACAGTGGTCCCAAGGATGGCAATGGGAATGGAGGAAGCAGCAGCCAGAACCGTTCCAACCCTGCAACACCAGCCAAGAGGGATCTGAGCCACATTACCTGTTTCAAGTGCCAGAAGACCGGACATTATGCCACTGAATGTCCCGAAGCAAAGAATGGAAATTGCAATGGAGGTTCCGCGAAGAAGCCCAACCCCTTCACCAAAGGACAGGTGAACCACGTCAGTGTGGAGGAGATTGAGGATCAACCTGACGCAGTTGTCGGTAAATTTTTGATTAATGCATGTTCCCCATACACAAAAAGGATCGATGCGTGGATCTTTGCCAAGGTCATATGTACCTACAAGCAACAAGTCAATATTAGAAGCTAACAAGTGTTCAGACCTGGATCTATATGCACTACATTATGGAACGACGGGGGAGTACAAGCCGAGGGATGAAGCTAACCTCGGCGGAAAATGGTGGCCACTCCCGTTGTTGTCCTACATAAGTAGTGGAAAGGCATGATAAGTACGGCAACCTTAACATCAAACAAATATAGCAGAGGTAAACAATATCATCTCCAAATGATAGCTTGAATGTGTTGGTTTCAGCATGCTGTTAAAGCATATATAAAATGGAAGGCAATGTTACCGACAACAGGCTCAATAGCCATCAAATATTGCAATTCAAACTGGTATTGTTAAAAATGAATAGAACGTAGGTAACGCTTAAACATCATTGGATAAATGTGTAAAACTGAAATAAAGGGCATGTGTTAACTACACCAGGCATAACTGGAACCAAATATAGCCGTTCAAACTGGTATTGATGCAGTTGAGCGGCACAGTTCCGACTTGCACATAATGAACAACACATTGTGAATGACCGAAATAAACAAGGCATAAATGATCAGTATAACAACCAAATATAGCCATTGAAAGCTGGGATAGAGTCTCACTGGAACCAACCTAACTAGCAAATAAAGATAAACAAGGCATATGCTTGAAAACTGGACAAATACTCACTTCAACCAACCTAATAAGCAAATACAGATAAACAAGACATCTGCTTGAAAACTAGACAAATGCTAAAAAAAGCAACCTAACAACCAAATACAGATAAAAAAGGCATCTGCTTGATAAACTGGACAAATGCTCACTGCAACCAAACTAAGACAAAATACATATAAACAAGGCATCGTCTCGATAACTGGAAAAATTCTCACTGCAACCAACCTAACAACCAAACACAGATAAACAAGGGATCTACTCACTATAAACAACCAAATATAGCCATTCGTGAAATTGAAGTGGACAATTCATCACATAGCCCTATTGAACAATACATTTTTGCATAACTGAAATAATTAAACACGGCACAGTTATAGCACCGCACGACAAATGCTACTACAACAAAGGGTACGGGTTGGCAAGCTAGAAAAGGTAAGGTTTGCTGATAGGATGTTGCCACACATTTCATGGACGGGATTCTTCCAGTTGGAAGAACACAGACCCATGGTGTAAGAACCTTTGTGGGTGCCCTCCTCGTGGTCGTGGTCGATGAGATCTGACTTGGCAATTGAGGATTCCAAGCCGCCGCCGTAGAACGTGTCCTTCAGAAATGACAAAATGGGCTTGATGGCGTATAAGGATCACAAATCCTTGACCACTTGGCAGAGGAGATCAGCAGTAGGGCCGTCGAAGAGATTGACGGCGGTTGAACCAGAGGGGTTGGGGATGGACCACGTAACCTGTGACATGGCCCGCGTGAAGCCGTCGCTGTCAACGAGCTTGATGTCGTAGCTAGCTTTCCCGAGATACAGTAATACGCAAGCCCGCTGACATGAATCCTTTGACATGGCAACGTAATGAACGTCTTTGCCGGCTTCCGCGGTGACGTGTTTCTCCAGGATCGACAGGTCGGGGCAAACGGCAGCCACCTCGCCAACGTCCACCGGAGAGGCCATGATAAACCACTTCTTGGCCGAATGCTCGTCAGGCTCCTCGGGATACGTGGTCGAGCTTAGGCTGTGATATTCTGGAGCAGGGGATGTGGATCTGGTGGGGAGGGACACCGCATGACTCATCTAAAAACCCAGGGGAGTGGGGCAACGGTATGGGAATCGTTGGGTAACCTGAACTTTACTATCTAAGCTAGGAGGAACGGGCAGACCAACATGGGTTGGCGGCAGTGGCGGTGCCGGCTGCGAGCTATGGTTTGAGGGGGGGAGGGGTGGGTGGCGGACTGTGGTGGGGGGATTGTGGTGTTTGGGGATATGCCATGGCTACTGAAAATTTTAGTAATGGTGGGCGGAAATGGTGGTGGATGAGGGAGGGCGACATTTCAAATGCCTCGACTACTGCAATTTTACTATAAGGTCGGTGCTAGAGGAGTGTGGGCGACGGTTGAAGTACGATGGTTACTAAAATTTGGGTAAAGGAATTTATGTGGGGCGGGAGTGCCCAAGATCACGCACGGTCCAATAAGAATATGCTTGTATGATAATAAGGAGAAGTTGCGAAACTGCCGATTTTTGAAACGCTCAAGGCGGGTAGTTTGTTTTTATATTTCTAGCTAGCTAGTCTATCGCACATGGTTCGTCCTAATTTCTAAATAAACTCACCTGCCTTTAGCTTACGCAGTCATGGTGATTTTACAGCGCACTTGTATCGCACACGGTTAAGCCAGTACCTCCACCATTTGCTCGCGCTTGCACAGTCGTGGTGATTTTACAGCGCACTTGCATCGCACACGGTTAAGCCAGTACCTGCACCATTTTGCTCGCGCTTGCGCAGTCGTGGTGATTTTACAGCGCACTTGCATCGCACACGGTTAAACCAGTATCTCCACCATTTGCTCGCGCTTGCGCAGTCGTGGTGATTTTATAGCGCACTTGCATCACACACAGTTAAGCCAGTACATGCACCATTTTGCTCGCGCTTGCGCAGTCGTGGTGATTTTATAGCGCACTTGCATCGCACACGGTTAAGCCAGTACCTGCACCATTTTGCTCGCGCTTGCGCAGTCGTGGTGATTTTACAGCGCACTTGCATCGCACACTGTTAAACTAGTACCTCCACCATTTGCTTGCGCTTGCGCAGTCATAGTGATTTTACAGCGCACTTGCATCGCACACGGTTAAGCTAGTACCTGCACCATTTTGTTCGCGCTTGCGTAGTCGTGGTGATTTTACAGCAAAAACATAAGCAATAAAAAACATAGTCTACAAATTAGCAAAACAAGGATGCTCCCAAGGATTATATAATATGCAACTTCCCACGGGGTAACCCATCCTTGGACTACTCCAGCCCGAGCATGCTTAACTTCTGCGTTCTATTTGACTAGGCTAGCAGATCGGAAGCGGCACCTTGCTGATAGGAATTACCTCCTTGCCTTTAAGGTGTTTCACGCTGGTCACCCTATGGGACCTACTCCCTCTTATCACGCACATTTGTTCTTTTAGAAACTATGTGCAATGGCTGGTGTCTCGCCGCCTAGCCTTCAATGAGCACTGACATTGGTAGCGGGAAACCGATGGGAGAAGAGGTGGGAAACTGATGAGAGGAGTGGCGGGAAACGGTAGCCTGTTTAGAAAACGTATAAGAGAAGGAAGTGTGAGCTAGCACAACACATGCGCACAGTGCTTACCCATGTACTACATGTGCTGTCGAAAGGGCTGAGGGTTGCCGTTCGATCTGGGAGCATCCAACGGGGCAGACGTACGATCCGTGGGGTTTGGGTTCTGGCCAATCAGAATGCACGGCTCAGATCGTGCGCGGCATCAGCCACGGTTTGGTAGGCACACGACTTTCGTTTGGCCTTTTTATACACTAATTGAGTTGCCTAGGCATTTAATGTCCATAATTCAATCCTAAACTTCAAATACATGCTCCAGTTCACCAAAATGACTAGAAAAATTATACACGTGTCCTTGGGTGCATGTTTAGGACCCATGCCAGGAATGGGAACAAATTACAACCGTACCGGCGTCTTGGCTCGTCCTCAATCATTTAGAATCTCGGTTTTTAAATCCCCGTAAATCCTAAACTCACTAGAAAGTCATGAAAGTTGGCATGGTGTCACGTCATGGCGCATATATGTCGTGGTAAAAACATTTTCCAATTTGGGCCAAGCTTTATTACAAACCTCTTACAAACCGGAGCTTCTCTCAAATAAGCCTCGTGGTTCCGATAGGGAAACGTGTTCCCCTTATGGCGAAACGTAATCACTGCCTCTTTTCGCCTTGTATTTTATTCTACGGGAAACATGGAACTACAGGATATCCGTGCTGAAATCTAAGCTTATTTAGGGTTGGTTTGGCCTTTTTATACACTAATTGAGTTTCATAGGCATTTAATGTCCATAATTAAAATCCGAACCTCAAATACATGCTCTAGTTCACCAAAATGGCTAGAAAAAATATACATGCATGTGTCCTTGGGTGCATGTTTAGGTCCAATGCATGCCAGGAATGGAACGAATTACAACCGTACCAGCGTCCTGGCTAGTCCTCAAACATTTGGAATCTCGGTTTTTAAATCCTCGTAAATACAAAACTCACCAAAAAGTCATGAAAGTAGGCATGGTTTCACGTCATGGCACCTATATGTCGTGGTAAAAACATTGTCCAATTTGGGCCAAGCTTAATTACGAACCACTTACAAATTGGAGCTTCTCTCAACAAGAAGCCTTGTGGTTCCAATAGGGAAACATGTTCCCCTTGTTGTCAAAACATAATCCCAGCCTCTTTTCCCCTTGTATTTTCTTCTACGGGCAACATGGAACGACATGATATCCATGATGAAATTTAAACTTACTCAGGGTTTATTTGGCCTTTTTTACACTAATTGAGTTTCCTAGGCATTTAATGTCCATAATTCAAATCTGAACTACAAATACATGCTCAAGTTCACCAAAAGGGCTAGAAAAATTGTACATGCATGTGTCCTTGGGTGCATGTTTAATTAGGTCCCATGCTAGGAATGGGAACGAATTAAAACCGTACCAGCGTCCTGGCTCGTCCTCAAACATTTGGAATCTCGGTTTTTAAATCCCCATAAAATCCAAAACACACCAGAAAGTCATCAATGGTGGCATGGTGTCACGTCATGGCACATATATGTCGTGGTAAAAACATTGCCAATTTGAGCCAAGCTTTATTACAAACCTCTTGCAAACTGGAGCTTCTCTCAAGGAAGCCTGATGGTTCTGATAGGGAAACGTGTTCCCCTTGTGGCAAAGCGTAGTCACTCCCTCTTTTAGCCTTGTATTTTATTCTACGGGCAACATGGAATGACATGATATCCATGCTGAAATTTAAACTTATTCAAGGTTTGTTTGGCCTTTTAATACACTAATTGAGTTTCCTGGGCATTTAATGTCCATAATTCAAATATGAAGTACAAATACATGCTCCAGTTCACCAAAATGGCTACAAAAATTATACACGCATGTGTCCTTGGGTGCATGTTTAGGTCCTACGCAAGGAATGGGAATGAATTACAACCTGACCGGTGTCTTGGCTCGTCCTCAAACATTTGGAATCTCGGTTTTTAAATCCCCGTAAATCCAAAACTCACCAGTAAGTCAATAAAGGTGGCATGGTGTCACGTCACGGCACATATATGCCATGGTAAAAACATTGCCAATTTGGGCCAAGCTTTATTACAACCTCTTACAAACCGGAGCCCGTCGCAATAACCCTCGTGGTTTCGATAGGGAAACGTGTCCCCTTATGGGCCAAACGATAATCGCTCCCTCTTCTAGCCTCGTATTTTTTCTACACGCAACACGTACGGAACAACGAGAGATTTGCGCTAAACTTTGAAATTATTTAGGGTTCGTTTGACCCTTTTTATTCATTAATTGAGTTTTCTAGGCATTTAATGTCCATAATTCAAATCCAAACTACAAATACATGCTCGAGTGCACCATAATGGCTAGAAAAAACATACATGTGTCCTTGGGGTGCATGTTTATAGGTCCCATGGAACAAAATGGGAATGAATTCAATCGTCTCGTCGTCCTGCCTTGGGCATAAACATTGCGAATCTCGGTTATAAATCTCTGTAAATCCAAAAGTCACCAGGAAATCATGAAACTTAGCAGGGTGACACTACATGGTACATATAATTGTCCAATTTGGGCGAAGCTATATTACAAGCCCCTTACAAACTAAAGCTTCTCGCAACCCTCCTGGTTTTGGTGGACGAAACGATAATCGTTGCCTCTTCAAGCCTTGAACTTTGTTTTCTACAGGAAACATAGAATAACAGGAGTGTTGTGCCAAAATTTGAAGCTATTTAGGGTTCATTTGGCCATTGTATATATTACTAATTATGTTTTCTATGCATTAAATGCAGTCCATAATTCAAATTTGAACTACAAGCACATTCTCCAGTGAAGCAAAATGGGTGGGAAATCGTACATGTGTCATTGGGTGCATGTTTAGGTCTCATTTAAGGAATGGGAATGAATTACAAACTTGTCGTCGTCCTGAAACATTGAGAATATCGGTTTTTAAATCCTAGTAAATCAAGAACTCACCCAAAAAACATGAAACTTGGCATGGTTTCATGACATGGCACATATATGTCGCGGTAAAAAAATCCCCCAGTTTGAGAAGAGGCGCACACATTAGTAGCCAATGAACTCCTTTTTGAAACAATAAGCTAACACGTTAATATCACAAACGGTTGTATTACATGAACCGTGTCAATATTTAACCATACTCAGTGGCTTGCGTGCAGCTATTTGATTAGACGGGACGAACGCGAGAAGTCCTCCGTGCAAGCTCGATGGGACACGTGCGAGCAGTCCGTGGCGCGGGATCGATGGGACACGTGCATCATGTCCACCTCGCAGGCTCGACGGGACACGTGCGAGCAGCAAGGCCGCCCATGCTCACCGGGAAGCGAGCTCTTTGACCTCCATGCACCAGCCGCCGCCCGCCTCTCTCAAAACTTCACCATTAATGGGTTAATTAAAACACCTGGACGGAGGTTTATTTTAGTGGTGGACGGAGGGTGTTTGGTTGTGATCCCATGGTAGCATTTGCTTTGTTCGTGTTTTCAACTCGTATTCCGGCCTAATTTAAATTGCCACATAGTCAAAGGATAATATGACGACAAATAAAATGGCAACGGATAATACGACGACAAATGTACAATGGCGCAGATAATAATTGTCTTGCATATTCCAGATAATTTTAAATCCCACATGCAGAAAAGTCCAGAAGACATGGGGGCAAGAGAAGAAGGAAATCGTAGACAACGATCTAGATTGCTACTGTATCTACTCTTCGATGGATCCCCGGGCGATGACATCCTCCAGCTCCTTCCTTAATTCCTCACGGCTTTGCTTGAAAGCAGCCAAGGATTCCTCCACCTCTTGCTCGCGCTCGATCCGGAGCTTCCTCAAGTCACCCATCAGTTCCTCGATGACCGCTATCAGCGTCATCCCCGAGGCACTGCTCTGCTCATGCAGCATCTTCCAGCCGGCAGCCTCCTCCTCCTTCTCAGTGAGCGCCTTGAGGAGCTTCGCATTGTCGCCCATGAGTTGCTCGACGAGGCCAGTCTCCTTGTCAACCGAGGCATCGCTGATCTCGAGCAGCTTCATCAAGCCATCGACCAACTCCTGCTGCTTAATGAGGCCAGCGAGAATGTCATCATCGCCGGCCAAGGACTTCAGGAGTGCTAGCTCGTCGCAATCGCTGATGTGGCAAGTGCACTTGTGAGAGCCCTCGTGTGCTCGTGAGAGCTCGTTCGAGGGCTCTGTGGCATGCCGGGACATCTCTGCTGCGACTACCGCTTCATGGCGGGACCTCTCTAGTGCTTCCGCGACCTTGGTCTTTGCTGCCTGGTTATATGCCCACCCAAAACTCCTCCTACCGGTCATGGCGGAACGACTTGACATGAAAGACCAGTTTTGTAGGTGATGAGGAGAGGAACTATGAAGTAATTTTCGAGTGGGTAGTTTTTATAGCCGAGTGCTAAGTGTGGACACATATTAGTTTGATCGGTGTGAACACATATTAGTTTGATCTGTGTGAACAGATTTGCAATTACTTATTGCATTGTAATCTGCAATGTGATGAGAAACAAAGTCAAAATTTATTGATGGTTCTGGGCCCACAAAGCCCACATTTTTGTTGTTCTGTCTCATCACAAACAGTTCTTTTGGATCAGCCGTATGCCGCGCATCGAAAGCCCGAAACATGGGCCCTTGTTCTCGGATGTACATGTACGTGTCTGCCCACTATCACACACGGTCATAATATCACCATCGCATCCTATGGATGCGACATCACGTCTCCCACGAGTTGCCAGAAGGTTGACCATGTGGTTGCTCGTCGTGGCGTCCCTGCTTTTTTTCTTTTTTTGCGGGTCTGTGGCATCCCTGCGTGCGCTCTGCTCGCCGTTGAGGCAAATTTAGAATAATAACGGTCAATAATTGTCTTACATATTCATGATAATTTAAAATGCCACATGCGGCAAGGCACAAAACACTCACCACCTACTTATGCATACAATTTTAATAAAATATAGGCTAAAAAGCTGAGTTGGCGGCCTTCCGATGGCTGTCTTCTCAGACTCCATGATCAGCATATCACCCTTGCGGCCGTTCATTATGTGTAACTTACTAATCATCGCACACGAGTACTCGCAAACGCATCGTGTGCGATACTCCTAGCCACCGCAAGCAACTAGTTTGCATTTTTTTGAAGTTTTTGTACGAATAGAATCACACACGAACTTACTATAGTAACTGTCTGTGTTATAATTTCTCATCCCAAACAGTTCATCCGAGTGGGCTGTTTGCTACATATCACACACATCTGGTTTCCATGAATCGTTTGTGTACTTTTTCCTGATCACAAATGCCGCATATCACACACATCTTGTTAAGATGAACCGTTTCCGTTCTCTTGCCTAATCGAAAACAGTTTGTCCGAGTGAACTGTATGTCGTATATCACACACACACCTTCATCTAGCTGACCATTTCTGTTGCACTCCCTAATAGCACATAGTTCATCAGAGCGAACTGCATGCCGTATATCACACACACATTGATATTGCTGCCCATTTCTGTTGTTCTTCCTCATCGCAAATAGTTCTGTTGTATCAAACGTATGCCCAGCATCACACACACAAGTAAAATCTGAACTGTGTTTGATGTGTCCGCCATCGCAAATGTTGTACACCTTTTTTGACGGGTTCTTTACACCATCGTTTGCGATTATTGCATCACACACAGTTTCGTCGAAGGGTCTATGATCGTTGTGTCGTGTTAGCAGCATCCTGCAATAGTGGAAGGTGTGTGTGATATACGGCATATGGTTCACTCGGATGAACTGTTTGTGATTAGGCGGAACAAAAGAAACGTCAGCTAGATCAAGGTGTGTGCGATAGATGGCAAATAGTTCACTCAGATGAACTGTTTGCGTTGAGCCAAGATAAAAGAAACGGTTCAATATAACAAGATGTGTATGATACGCGACAACCAGGCTTGTAATCAGAAATGTGTGCGAAGACCGATAATAACACAGACGATTGTTGCTAATAAGACGTATGTGTTGTGCACTGTGATATGCTCTGTCTATACAACATCTATTGGCCAATTGGCGACGGGCGGGCATCCGGGTACGTTGTAAGGATGCGAAGAGGCATCCAATATCAGCAAGGACTAGCTATTCCACCAATAGCTCATCTAAGAGAACTCTCAAGTTAACTATGCTCAAGGTGGAGCAGCCATCAGATGGGTGACTGGATGGGAACTTGTCTTGATGTTAAGTTAACTAATGGGATGGGTCATAGAGGTCAAATTAAATGACCTCTATGATCCATCCCATCAGTTAAATTAACCTCAAGATCCTTGTTTTTTTAATTATTTTTTAACTCATGTTAAAGAAGGTCTACCGCATTACTTTTTGACAATGTGCGGTACATGACATACAATTGATTCATCCGAGCTGTTTGTGATGGAATAAGCCGTGTGTGTTGTGGGCAAACGCTTGCTAGTATACAACCGTCTGTGATTGATGAATTCGTCACCGACGGGTTCCCTAGTGTGGTCCGTGTGCAATGTGATATGCTCTGTCTGCACAACATCTATGCTCTGTGTACAGAAGAAGAACACATATATATATACTTATAACAGGACATGATTGCAAAACCAAATTAAACATCCAATTACGTTATATAACAAATACCATAAATATTGCAAGGTTCAAATTCAAAGATTACAAGGTTCGAACTATTCAGACACATAAAATTCATCTTCTTCAGAATCTTTTAATGCATTATTTCAGCGAAAGGATCAGCCACCAAGAAGTCATATAGCGTCTCGATACAATGACTTCCAAATAATATGTCATATGAAGATACAAACTAAAATTCAGCTTGTGCAGAGCCTTTTCCATTCAGTTGTAGACGCTTGTGCTCTTTAGCAATCCATTCACTTCTGCGCAGTAAATATAGGGCAAACCTCATTACCTTGAGCAACCTTGCTTTCTCAACAAAGAACCTGGCGAATTTAATTTATGGTGTGGTGCCTTGGTACTCCTTAAAAAGTAATTTCTGTGAGATGAAGATCAAGGCATTCAATGAGATTGGTATATTCCCCAACATTTTCTACTTTCGGGCATGCTAGTACCTGCAAACGAAGACAATATATTACTACACAGCTGCAGATTTGAACACTTTGGGCCTCTTTGATTTGCAGGATTTCTAAAATACACGAAAAGAGTGAAATGGCACCTTCAATCTTTCATGATAAACTTTTATCATGAAAGCATGTGGAGCAAAGGAATAAAACACGTACAACACTAGCATCTCCAAAAAAATATGTATTGAAATCCTCCAAATTTCCTTTAGAAATCATTCTACGTTTGTCATTGTAATCATGGGTAAAAGTAACAAAAAAATTGAGCTCTGTGTGGCTAACAATTAACAGGAAAGGAGCATCACCTCAATGTATAGCTTCTCCGTGCAAAGAAAGCATCTAAGGAAACTAACAACTTCATCCAAATCGGGGCCGACAGATTGTAGTGACAATATCTTCACTGTGCGCAGAGGCCGGGTCAAGCTTGTGGGAATCATTTTTTGGATGACAGGCAGACATATAGATCAACAACAATTAGGTAAAATGTGATGTCCAGTAATATATAAGAAGGAGAAGAAGAAGACTGTCACACCCCTAGCTTCTGGTTTTGCACTAGGCTAGCTTCATGTGTGCATCATGTTAAATTTTATTTAACTTGAATTGGGGATGTTCAAACCCTAGCGTTAAATTAACTCAACTAGGGTGGATTAAAATCTTTATCAATAAACCCAAAATGTCCTCAAGAAATGTTCATGATTTCTAGTTAAGGTGGAAACCTCTACCAAAAATGATGAATATATTCTTAGATCATTTTTGGATTTTTGAATTAAATCATATTGTATTTGACTTTGGGCATTTAAATACTATAAATAATTTAAGTGCTCAAATAATTCTGAAACTAAATGTGGGTCACTCGAATAATCCACTAAGAGTCCACAAATTATTTCAGGAGTTTACTAAATGAGTTAGTATTTTTACTAATTCAAAATAGATCAAAATAAATAGAAAACAAAAACAAATTACCAGAGAGAGAGAGAGAAAACCTACCTGGCGCCTACCTGTGCGGCCTGCTGCTGAAGCCAGCCCAGCCCATCTCCACCTCCCCTGTCGTCTTCCTCCTTTTGCCAGGGGGACAAAGCACATGTGCCCCGCACGCGCGTATGTAGCCCCGGCCACCTCTTGCTTCCCGCCGCTTCTGGAGGCCGCTAAGGCCGCCACGCATCACCCTGGACCCCCTCGACCGCTCCCCTCTTTCCCTGCCTTGCCTCTTTCATTCTCTCTCCCGAAGCCGAGCGGAGCCGCCGCCACCGTTCGTTGCCGCCACGGCTACCGCACCCCCCTCGCCTCTCCGCCGCGTCCCCGATCTCCGCATCATCGTCCGCTTCGCCCACGCCGAGCCAAGCAACCGGGGAAGCACCACATCGCCGTCCCTGGCGTCTTCTTCAACCTCGGTGCCAGCGATCACCGCCACTTGATTCGTCGCCGTTCGGCCTTCCCCGAGCCCGCTTCGACGCCTGTTGCAACCGCTATGAGCCCCTGCGTCGAACCCCCTCTTCTCTGCTTCGTTTTCTCGCTGTGGACGCCGCACCCTTGCTCACCGTAGCACGCCACCGTGCGAGCTCGACGCCGGCGTCACTCCGGTGATCATTTGGTCACGCACGGGTGCCTAATGCACTCACCGCTCCTCGTAGCGCCTTGCTAGTGCGTCTGTTTCCCCGCTAGCTCGCTGCAACAACAAAACCACCAACGGCCGAGCTCCGGCCACCGCCCCGAGCTCGTTTCCGACGAGCTCCGGCCACCCCAGCTCACCCTGCTTGCTCCACTAGCCGCGGCGCACTCCCAGGAACCCATAGGAGCAAACCGCGCATCGAACGGTGCTCCGTAGCGAGCACACAATGCACCTCCGCCGTCGGTCGAGGTCGTCGCCGGTTAACCTCCGGCGAGGATGACGTGGCACCTTAATTAAACACTAGTGATGCCACTAACTAACCCCTAGCTCACTGGCGGATGGGCCCCATGCCCTAAATAATCCCAATTTTGTTTCTGTTTAGGTTAGTTTAAAACCCAGCGAGACCCACATGCGTGAGTTGACCCCGCTGACATGGTCGTTGACTGGGCCCACACGTCAGCGACCCTAACCAGCACCGTGAAACTGACCAGTGGGACCCCCTGGTCAGGTTTGACCCTGGCTGGCCGTTGACTCGCTGATGTCACATTGACGTCGGACTGGCGCAGTAAATTTTCTGGGATTTAAAATAAATCAAAAATGATTTATAAATTCCAGAAAATGCCCTAACCTTCTAAAAATCATAGAAATTAATCTATAACTCCAAATGAGATAAATTATATAGGAAACATGATTAGAAATATCCAATCTATCCATTTGTACTAATTTCATGCATGATAGAACAACTTATGACTACTGTTTAGTACAAATCATATGAATGGCAGTTAAATAACCACATGTGGAGTTTGAATTTGAATCTTGGATTCAAACCAACTTCATTTAATTTGTTGCTAGTTGCATTAGCTCAAACCACAGCATATTGCCATGTCATGATCATGCATCATATTGTGCATTGCATTGTTTGTGTTCTTCCTTGTTTGCCGGTGTTTGTTCCCTCTCAGTAGACGATGTACCGATGATGAGTTCGATGACACCGATGAAGAGTTATACTATCTTCAGAAGTGTCAGGCAAGCAAAAACCCCTTGTTCATTCCGATACAATCCCACTCTCTCACTCCTGCCCTCTTTTACTGCATTAGGACAACAATGATTCATTTGTTACTTGCTGCGGTAGTTGAACCCCTTATCCTCTGCATGACCTGTCATTGCCACAGTAAATAGATGAAATCCACTAGCATGAGTAGGAGTTGTTTGAGCCCTGATGTGCCTACTCATTCATGCTTGTTTGTCATGCCTGCTATTGCTTAGAGTTGAGTCAGGTCTGATTCATCAGGTATGAATTGGAATGTTGTGAAACATGTCCTACCGTGTGTGAGCTAAGTGTGTGAACACGATTTGGTAAAGGTAGCGGTGAGAGGCCATGTAGGAGTACATGGTGGGTTGTCTCATTGAAACCGTCCTCAGGAACTGAGTTCTGTGTTTGTGATCCATGAACAGTTACTCCCACACATTGGGCTCCAGGCACTCCAAGCTCTCTCGACTTATTAATCAACTTGATCTCTATCCAGGAGTTGCAACTAGTTTCTTGTGTTTGTAGGTAGTGCTAGTAGTCTACCAGGTGGCACCCGGTACAGGTGGGCTTGGGACAGACTAGGCACCATGGCACGGTGTACCAAGCGTAGATCCACCCGTCGAGGTGGGCTTGGGAACCCTGCACACATTGTTTGGGACCGTGAGCGACACCCTGGCCGGATCTCCTTGCGGATGGAACCTGAATAGGCGATAAACCTAGACGAGAGACTTGTGTGGTTAGTCAGGTCGTGGACGACACCCTCACTGGGCTTCCGCTTGAAAGTTGCCGAGTACATGTCATGTAAACGGCGATAAGTGGTGAGAGCGTGTGTGAAGAAGTACACGTCTGCAGGGTTAACATTATCTATTTGAATAGCCGTGTCCGCGGTAAAGGACTTCTGGGTTGCCTGTAGAGTTCATAGACAAGTGAAAGTGGATACTCTAAAATGCGCAAGATAAGCGTGACTGCTATGGATGGCGTTCTCGTAGGGAGACGGGAGCGGATCCATAGTGGTGTATTGATATGGTGAATATGTGGACTCGTGTGGGCCACCTCAAAAGAGTTACTTGCAGTCGTAGTTTAGGATAGCCACCGAGTCAAACCTGGCTTGCTGCAGTTAAACCCCACCACCCCCTTTGTTGATACCAATGCATATATAGCTAGTTCTGATGTAAGTCTTGTTGGGTACATTTGTACTCACGTTTGCTTAATTTATGTTTTTGTAGAGAGACTTCAGTCTCGCTAGTAGTTCCGCGTGGACTTCGACGTTTAGCTTGTTACCTCAGCTACGATCTTGTGCCCTCGGCAGGATCTTGTAGATAGTCAGGCTTCTCAGCCTTTTTCATTTGTAGATGTCTATACTTAGACATCTTAAGCTTCCGCTTGTGCTTTGACTTGTGTGCTCTGAATGTTGGGTCATGAGACCCATGTTTGTAATGTCTCGCTCCTCGGAGCCTATTGAATGAAATACTTGAGTTGTAGAGTCATGTTGTGATGCCATGTTGTATTTGCACATATCGAGCATATTGTGGGTATGTTATTGAAATGCTTGGTATGTGTGGGATCTGACTATCTAGTTGTTTATCCTTGGTAGCCTCTCTTACTGGGAAATGTCTCCTAGTGCTTCCACTAAGCCATGGTAGCTTGCTACTGCTCCGGAACACTTAGGCTGGCCGGCATGTGTCCTTCTTCGATCCTGTGTCTGTCCCTTCGGGGCAATGTCACGCGGTATCTATCGGAGTCCTGTTAGCCTGCTACAGCCCAGATTCTCCGGAGTCCTGCTAGCCCAGCTGCTACAGCCCGGATTCACTCGCTGATGACCGACACGTTCGTTGCTGGGTCATGTATACCTGTCCCTGTAAGTTAGTGCCAATTTGGGTTCACGACTAGCCATGTCAGCCCGGGCTCCTTGTCATATGGATGCTAGCGACACTATCATATACGTGTGCCAAAAGGCGCAAACAGTCCCGGGCCTGGTAAGGCGTTACCCGTGGGAATACCGTGCGTGGGGCCGCAAAGTGATATGAGGTGTTACATGCTAGATCGGTGTGGCATTGAGTCGGTGTCCTGACAAAGACTGTTGTACCTGAATGGACAATGATCTAATAACAAGTTTGTTGAATTCAGCACACGAATAGCCCAACACTGTCAATTTGGGTGCGTGAATGACCCTGATTCTTGCTGGACCTAATTTATCACGCACATACAATCTCTTAAAAAAAGGCGCATTCTTAATGACCATATCGTGAAACACCTCAACCGACAGCCTTGGGCGGCGCCAGCAATGCACATAAATCGCACGGACATTTGTCGAGGTAATGTGGAGGCTACTGAACCCATCCATCACATGAAGACGAAGGTACTCGAGCGTTGTACAGCCAATGAGCAGGCGCTCCAAATCCTCCTTCAAGATGCGGACAACGATGAGCTCAAGGTGCTTAAGTTTAGGGAGATGAAGAGGGCGTGCGGCATCAATCCGGGGGGAAAATGCACTGCCTGAATGTAGCACGGCGCAGTGTGGGCGCGAGGTGGAACACGGACGGCGGCAGCGAGCAAGGACGTCTAGCATGAAGGCTGAGCTCCTCAAGCCGATTCAGAGCTGGGGATAGGAACCAGTAATGCAACCTGGGTTCAGTCTGCTTGTGGGGATTGAGCCTGCCGATAGCAAGGCATCTGACCGGCCCTGGGTGCGTGTCGAGGACATGGGACAATGCATCCAGGCGTTGCTGCTCCCCGCTGCAGAACTCATGGTCGACGATGAGGTCCAGGGGATGCAGCGCCAGAGGGGGCGCCACCGCCGCGAGAGAACAATGGTTCGCATGCCATATTTGATGCGAAGGTGGGATATGATGGTTACCAACATCTCCTCGAGGAGGCTGCTGATGAAGTCCATGTTCATTGGAGGCTCTTGCGATTCTGGCTCGACCCGCCCCCGCTTGTTGGCCGGATCATCCTCCATCTCGCAGAAGGCGGCGATCCTCGCGGAGGTGCTTGTAGATGAGAATGGAGGACTGCTCACAGTCGTCCTATCTAATCAAACAGCTTCCTGTGATAGTAAATGGTAATTTGAACGCCCATGGTTTGACTAATACAACCGTTTGCGATAATAACGTGATGGTTATTTGTTAAAAATGACTAGGAAAATCAATGTATAAAAAGGCGAAATGAACCCTGACTAATTTCATATGTTTAGCACAGTTGCATGTTGCCTCTGTAAAATAAATCAAGGCGGGAAGATACAGCATGTGTCATTTCACAACCAGATTATGTTACCAAGTTCGCTCTCGGAACCATGAGGCTTCTTGATAGAAGCTCCGGTTTGTATGAAAGGAAATATGGATCAAAGCTGAGTTGAAAAGGGCAGCAATATCTAACCCCAGCTATAGAAGGTACAAAAGCATGATGATTAATTGCTCATCAGGTTTACACAAAATCCAGATTGAACACGACAATAACAACTAACTTAACCAACGTTTTGAGCAGACACAGTGAAATGGATCGGTCTGATCCATAAAATCAAGATCCTGGACCAGAAAATATACTGGTACATGATAACAAGTTGTTGTAAATAGAAGTCGAGCATGTTCAGAAGCCCTTTTGTCCACCTAAAACTTCTTTTTGCTGTTCAACATGTCCATCTGTGAGAAAGTGTCTGAAAAAACTTAATCCCCATGGACAATAGTACTCTCGCATTCAACAGGAAGAATGTGACAAAGCTAGTGTTTGGATGGTTGGATGCATATCCTTGCAGCGTTATTGTCCTCAAACGAATGTAATGAGAACTGAGAAAATCCCGGTGCTTCTTATGCCACTAATTGGTTATACCTTTTTGTTCATGTCCTTTAGCCTAAATAAACATGAAGGCTGAAAACAGTTAATATCTAAAAAATAGTACAACTAAACAGTTAGTTCTAGTAAAGTATATCAATGTGCTTGATACTGATATGTAAGGTCTTGACAGAATCCAGCGTGCACCATTGATAGGGTACTCATGGATAAACTCTTCATTGAGCATAGAACATAATATTAGTACCTTAAGCATACTCCAAGATTATATAAAGATTATGCGCACAAATGAAAAATGCAGCTTATGATTACAAAAGCGTTGATGATATAAAACTTACTCACACAAATGAAAACTGCAGCTTATGATTACAAAAGTGTTGATGATAATATATAGTACCTGAATAAGTGTGGAGCCAACCACCATCTTGTAACCTTCAAATGGATAAGGAATTACACCCAAGGTCTACAGTTTAGGCGCAGAGACCACAGTTATTTGCGAAGGTGCATAACGATAATCAAGAAGCAGCCTTTGGAGTGAAGGGGCGTCTTTGATGATGAGCTCCTCTCCTTCAAAGCAAATTCCAATGCTTACAAGGTGAGGCAACTTTATTTGGAGACAACGAATACATATTTCTTTTCCAAAAACAAGCAGCAAGCGCTCCTGGGCAGGGCAGCAGGAGTGGATGATGTTGTGCAGTGAGGCCTCCGACAAATCGACCACCACAAGCGCAAGTTTTTTAGTAGTGGGAGTTGAAGCATTTGTACCAGATTGTCTGGTAGATGACATCGGGCCAAGGTGTTGGTGTGGAGAGAGGAGGAAAACCATGAAATGGACACTGGTGGTGAGGGCACAGCTACAATGCTTGGTGGACAACTATTTGCATAGTAATGGTAGAACTCAAGATGTTGGACTTTTTCGAATTGACGGGATGTCAGCCAGGTGTAAACCGTGAAGGGTATGTCAAAGCTCTCGTGGGAGCAGATGATGGCTCCGTGGAGTTCAAAATCATGAACGACAAATAGCCGGCGACATTCAAGATTAAGAGTTGCGGCGCGCCACATAGTGCGCCAATGAGATGCGAGGACCTGTGTGCGGCAGCCATCCTTGGTGGGGAGAAGGAAGATGATCTCCCCAAGGATGGCGTCCAAGAGATCGTTGATGTGGTCTGCCCGATATTCTACGGGTTCCTCAGATCCAGGGGCGAGGCCGATTATGCCCGCGCTGCCGGGTGCAGGATCTACAGCCGGCAGCACCAGTGGCCGGAGCCTCATCTGTGTACATAGCAATCTGGAAGAAAAAAAGGCAGAAACATACATGTAGGACATTCAAAATCAATTCTCAGATCTGTAAAGAAAAAAGGGCAAAAGCATATGTGTAGGACATTCAAAGTCAATTCTCAAGATCTGGCTATGAATTATTAGCATGCACGCTAACCCTAGTCAGATTATTAGCAAAAAAAATGTTTGTACAGAACAAACAATTAATCACTAACCATAGATACCATTCAAACAATCAATACACTACATGGATCAAACGAATCTTACTCTGATTTCATGGACTGGGTGAACATAACCAAGGGTTTCTATTCCCAACAAAGGGGGGACTAACCGGTTTTCCGTCGGAGTTGGACTCATTGCCGGAGTAGCTATGGACCTCTGGCTCTGGCTGGGGAGGCACGACAACGGCGATGAAGTCAAGGTCATGCTGCTACCGCGCGAGACCTCGGCGGTGGCGACAGCAACCTCTACACCCAGCTTCATGCATTGCACGGGTGCTTCACCAGCCGATGGTGCGCTTCGGCAAAATCCTAATACACTCCATGCAGCGGTGACAACTGTGGACGGGGTGTGTGGCCGCGGATCGGGTGTGCCATTAATATGGAGCAGTGGGAGCAAGGTGGGCGGCGGTCAAAGGGCTGGCTCACCTCCCGGCGAGACTGCGCAGTGGACTGCTGGCACGCCTACCATCATTTCACACAGCTACTAGCACGCCCCATAGTGAGTGCGTAGCGAACACGCGCATGCCTCTACCTCCCGGTCAACCTACTAGCATGTGTCTCGTCAACTCACACGTGCTCGTACGGCACACAGGACACGTTTGCGGCATGTATTTTATTGATTTTTCCTTTTTGATGATTAATTCTACCACTTTATTGCTTAACCGAAGCACTGCACTTACATTTTGTTGGTCTAAAGCACATGGTCGAATAAAGAGCTCGTTTGCGATATTGGTTGATAATTATTTATAATTTCCTGTATGCAAGAAGATTATATCAAAACATGACTCAAATTTGAAAAAATAATAATATCACAGTCTATTGGTGTCCATATGACACCACGATAAGTTTCATGAATTTCAACTTAGTTTTGGATTTATTGCATCTTAAAATCAAGATTCTAGATGTTAAAAATTTCTTGCATGGGGACTAAACATGCACCCAGGGACACGTATACATATTATTTTGCAATCCATTTTCCTGCACTATCACGGGTCTCATGTAGATCAAATTTGATTTTTGCACATTTAAATCCCTGGGAAATCAATCAATGTAGAAAACACGGATATATGTTATCTATTTTTTTTTCATTTTTCAACACTAAACTCCTTTGGTCGCATCTTCGCTGTAGAAAAAGTTTGACATGCATCTTTGGGCCACATGCATGCATTGGTCCTAGGACACTCACTCGCATGGGCCCGCGAAGGTCGCCATCCAGCACTATGACATGCGATGAGAGTGGTTAATTTGACCAACAAGGATGGACATTTTTGGTTTTTGTTATACGTATAGTAGGAGTATATATATAGTACGCGTTGAAGAGGGGTGTCGGGGGCAATAGTATGCGTCGTATAGGACACTCACTCGCGTGCGATGCTTCCATCTGTGGGCCTGCGAGGTTGTCCTCCATCACTTTGACCCAACAAGGAGGTTTCGTTTTGGGTTGTGTTGCGGTAGGAGTATATAGTACGCCTCGAAGAGGGGAGGAGGGGGTCGGGGCAGCACATATATACTACACACACACACACACATCATGAATCGATCTCGCTCTGATTGGGGACTTTTCGGTTTTTGAGGCAGGTGCCGCAAAGAAGTTGTGCATATTGGGTATCAAAAACATCACCAACACATTGTCACTCATTCGCTGGCGACTCTTCCCTCCATGGGCCCGCGAGGTCGTCGTCCATCTAATATATGACACAACGAGAAAGGTAATTTGACAAACGAGGATTATTTTCGGGTTGTGTTAGGGTACATAGGAGTATATATTACACGTAGAAGAGGGGAGGGGGCAACATGTATATACTACGTGTCATGAACCTTGGTTCATGTGGGGGACTTAAAGATTTCCGAGGTAGGTGCCACATCAAAGTTCTGCATATATATTAGGTATTCAAACATCACAACCACACGTCTCCATACATGTGTTTGGCCCACAAGCAGCGATGACGGCTGTCCTCTAGCACTCACTCACAGGGTTATCAGCAAGATGCTTCGTTCATCTCTATGTGCCCGCTTGGACAATCACTTTGACCGATAGCAATAGAGGTTAATTTGAATTATAATTAGGAAGGGATTAAATTTTGGTTCGTCTTATACGGTTCGGTACATGCAACTATATATATACTTCGCGCGCATGTGTACGCATGAATCCCTCCCACCGGGTCGAAGTGGGGGGGCGAGCACGCGACCCATCATGAACCAGATCTGTGTGGGGACTGTGCGTTTTTTGAGGCATGCATGCACCACATCAAAATGTTGTGCTTTTGGCATTCAAACATATATGCATGCATCACGCTTATCCGTACATATATTTGGGGCACATATATACTTGTAGTGGTTGTCTTTGGACACTCTCCCTTGCTTGGTTATCATCCATGGCCTATATATTAGTGGGCTCGTATGGACGTCCATCACTTCGATCAACAACGCGAGAGAGGTTACCAGGGTGGATTCTTCTTCTCTTGGTTTGCGTTACCATAGAGTCGTGTGTCAATCAAGGTGATATTCTAGACCTAAGTTTGAGGGCTCGCATACACATGAATCCCTATATATATAGTATACTATGCGTCGTGAACCCTCGCTCCGTGTGGGGACTTTCCGGTTCCAAAAGCATGCGGCCACACCAAAGTTGTGCATTGGGTATATTCAAACACCACATGATACTTCATACATATGTTTGGGCCACATGCACGCAGTGGTTGTCTTCAGGCACTCCCTCGCGTTGTTATCGGCGACAAACTAGCCTATTTTGTGGGGCCGCATGTGGAATGTCAATGTGGTGATTCTTCTTGGTCAGTCTTACAATACGCCTTGGTGAGATGCCCCCTCCACCGACTCAAAGTGTGTGGGGGGGGACACAGTACTACTTCGTACTAGATGAACCTCCATGGGGTCGGGGGTGCCCTGTTAATTTTGCGATGCACATGTCCCACATCAAATTTGTGATTTGGTAATGCAAGAAGAACACATCTATGGGCCCGCACATGGTACCGCATTTGATCGGAAGCAAAGGGGGGAGGGGGCACAGTACTACTTCGTACTAGATGAACCTCCATGGGGTCGGGGATGCCCGGTTAATTTGCGATGCACATGTTCCACATCAAATTTGTGATTTGGTAACGCCAGAAGAACACATCTGTGGGCCCGCACACGGTCCACATTTGATCGGAAGCAAAGGGGAGGGGGGGTTGATGTACTCCTTTCGGTTTTGTGTTATGGTAGGGTGAGATGTCAGACCTAGCTATTTGGGGGCATGCGTTCATAGCTAGGATTCCCCTCCCGGCAACACGAGTGTGTGTATGTGTGTGGGTGTGGGTGTGGGTGTGGGTGTGTGTGTGTGTGTTGGGGGGGGCTAGCAATATAATGTGCGCTTTGTGCGATAGGTGCCACATTAAAGTTGTGCGTTGGGTATTTGAACGTCAAACCACCCTTTTCATACATATATCTGGTCCACATGAAAGTGTTTCGTGTCCTGGCCCTTTCCCATGTTTTTTGGCCAAATTTATAAACAACAAATGAGTCGGACGCAGCAACCATCTGCGATCGGGTATGAAACAGACACGGTTATCTAGGACTACCAGTGTGACGTGTCCCTGCCCCTCTCAAAAATATCTACTCCCTCGCAATCTCGAAAAAATCTACCCGCGTCCGCGTAAATGGTTTTTCTGTTTGATAGCACATGATTAGTATGTCTGGACCGTGTGCGACGTCTGTTACTCCCACTCTGCTTCAATCAGTAGAACCAAATTTTCAGTTGCCCCAACATTTTACTCCCGCCCCGCTCTGCTTCAATCCCTTGATCCAAATTTTCGATAGCCCCACCATTTTACTCCCGCCTAGTAAAATTTTCAGTACCTGCGACATTTCCTCAAACACCACCTTGGACCCCTCCACACACACACACCCCAAATCCTTCACTCACCCCAAATCCCCCGCTCACACACATACACACCATCCCTCCCTCGCTCCAAACCTAACTAGGCCGTCGCTTCTGCGCCGCCTCCATTGTCAACCTCTGTCGGTCAGCCCGTGCAGTTTACCCACCGATATACATACCCTTGCCGCCCTGAGTTTCTTAGATGACGCCTGCAAAATGCCCCCTTTCCTAGAGATCCCCATCCCCACCCTCTCCTACTCTAGAGCATCGCAGCCTAAGCCTAGCTACGCTTCCCGAGGAGCTCGAGGAGCGAATGGCCCAAAAGAGCTTTACTGTGGCCTCTTCGCCCGACGTTGGCGAGGTGGCTGTCGAGGAAGCTGACGATGATGACTGGACCTGGATTGAGCCTTTTGATCATCGGGCTGGAGTATTCTGGCATGTCGCGGACGCCCCTATGACATCAAGGTCATCGACACCGACGGCTTGACGTGGGTTATGTCACAGGTTAAGTTGCACACCCCCAACCCTTTGGGTTCGACAACCATCGATCTCATCGATGGCCCTGCCGCTGATCTCCTACCACTCGTTATGAACAATTTGACATCCTTCATCGCCATGGAGCCCCTTTTGTCATTTCTGAAGGACACGTTCTGCGATGCTGGCCTGGGATTCTTAGCTGGCAAGTTAGACCTCATCGACGGCGACCACGAGGAAGAGCCAATCTGTGACAAGTGAGGAAACCCATGATTTTTTTCTCGAACCCCTTTTGTAGTGAGAACCTCTCCAGTATTATTGCTATATTAGGTTGTTTGCATTACGCCTTGTTTATGTCTACGGTTTATGGTTGTTTGGTTGTTTGTAGTTAGCATATGTCCAGTTTCAATTGCCATCTTTGGTTGTTCATAGTATGCCTTGTTTATTTCAGCTATTAACAGTGTGATGTTCTATATGTGCTAGTATGAACTGTGCAGTTCAATTTCAACAATACCAAATTTAACAATAGCTCTATGAATGACTATATTTGGTTGTTGTTAAGTATGTTGTACTCCCTCCTAATCTTTTTAGTTCGCATATAAGATTTGTCTAAAGTCGGGCCTCTTAAAGTTTGACCAGCTTTATAGAACAAAATACCAACATTCACAATATGAATAAATATCAGTACATGTGTCATGACTTAAATTTTTTCATATTGTATAACTTTAGCATGACAGATGTTGATATTTTTTCATATAAATAAGGTCAAACTTTATGAAGTTTGACTTCAGACAATTCTTATATGCAGAGTAAAAAGGACCGGGGGGAGTATTGAACGCGCCTTTCCATTTGATTTAACAATGGCATTCTTTGGATACTCTAACTTAGCTAGAGGTTAGAGTTAGTTTCTATATCATGACAGTTAAAAGGGAGAGAGAGAGAGATTGGTGGAATAGTTGATTGTATTGCTTGAGCCTCGTGGGCATATATATAGGAGTACATGGTCATCTTGGAGTACAAGTCAAGGTAGAATAAATCCTACGCTTTCCTATGTTTCCTAAATAACAATGATACTCAACAATGACTAACCCTGAACTAACTCTAGCCAAAGAGGTGTTTGGATGACAGTGTTAGATTGACAATAAATGCACTAGGAGAATGAAAGTGCAACTATCCCTAGGTGGTTTTTGTAATTCATAACAACATATAGCTCATTGAGCTAATGCTATTCCAAGACTATTATTTCAGGAAAGCTCAATGAATGGCATGGCATGGATGGTGAAAGTGGATCCCTCAAAATACTAAGGACAAAGGATTGGCTCAAGCTCAAAAGCTCAAGACTCTTTATTTTATATTTTAGTGATCCAAGATCACATTGAGTCTATAGGAAAAGCCAGTACTATCAAGGAGGGATGAGGTGTTGCTTAATGAGCCTCTTGCTTTGTGTGCTTAGTGATATGCTCCAAAACCCTCAGCTACTTTCTCACATCCACAAATGACCTAAACCCAAAGCCAAAATCGGTCACACCGATTCTTCCTATCCGGCGCCACCGAGTTTGAAAGTCATAGCCACTGCCACAAACCCTAGGCAAATTGGTTCTACCGATAGGGATCTCGGTCTCACTGAGATGGGATTGTAATCTCTCTGTTTCCCTTCGTAACGTTTCGGTCTAACCGAAGTGAGCGATCGATCCCACCGAGATTGCAATGTAAACTCTCTGTTTCCCTTTTGTAACATTTCGGTCTCACCGAAAAGAGCAAATCGGTCCCATCGAGTTTACCTGACCAACTCTCTGGAAAACTTACTACCAAAATCGGTCTCACCGAGTTTATGTAATCGGTCTTACCGAGATTATGTTATGCCCTAACCCTAACCGAATCGGTCCTACCGAGTTGCATGTCAGTCCCACCGAAAATCCTAACGGTCACTAGGTTTACTAAATTAGTCCGACCGAGTCTGTTGAATCGGTCCCACCGAGTTTGGTAAATTGTGTGTAACGGTTAGATTCTGTGTGGAGGCTATATATACCCCTCCACCTCCTCTTTATTCATGGAGAGAGCCATCAGACTAAACCTACACTTCCAACTTACCATTTCTGAGAGAGAACCACCTACTCATGTGTTGAGGCCAAGATATTCCATTCCTACCATATGAATCTTGATCTCTAGCCTTCCCCAAGTTGCTTTCCACTCAAATCTTCTTTCCACCAGATCCAAATCCTATGAGAGAGAGTTGAGTGTTGGGGAGACTATCATTTGAAGCACAAGAGCAAGGAGTTCATCATCAACGCACCATTTGTTACTTCTTGGAGAGTGGTGTCTCCAAGATTGGCTAGGTGTCACTTGGGAGCCTCCGACAAGATTGTGGAGTTGCACCAAGGAGTTTGTAAGGGCAAGGAGATCACCTACTTCATGAAGATCTACCGCTAGTGAGGTAAGTCCTTCGTGGGCGACGGCCATGGTGGGATAGACAAGGTTGCTTCTTCGTGGACCCTTCATCGGTGGAGCCCTCTGTGGACTCGCGCAACCGTTACCCTTCGTGGGTTGAAGTCTCCATCAACGTGGATGTACGATAGTACCACCTATTGGAACCACGCCAAAAACATCCGTGTCTCCAATTGCGTTTGAATCCTCCAAACCCTTCTGTCGGTGTCAAAACCCGCGGATCTCGGGTAGGGGGTCCCGAACTGTGCGTCTAGGCGGATGGTAACAGGAGACGAGGGACACGATGTTTTACCCAGGTTCGGGCCCTCTCGATGGAGGTAAAACCCTACGTCCTGCTTGATTAATATTGATGATATGGGTAGTACAAGAGTGGATCTACCACGAGATCAAGGAGGCTAAACCCTAAAGCTAGCCTATGGTATGATTGTTGTAATGTATGTTGTGTCCTACGAACTAAAGCACTCCGGTTTATATAGACACCGGAGGAGGCTAGGGTTACACAGAGTCGGTTACAATGGTAGGAGATCTACATATCCGTATTGCCAAGCTTGCCTTCCACGCCAAGGAAAGTCCCATCCGGACACGGGACGGAGTCTTCAATCTTGTATCTTCGTAGTCTTGGAGTCCATATATCAAGTGGGCGGGACTGTGGAAGAGGCTGTTCTGCCTCGTACCCCGTTCTCACGAGGGGTCCATATATCAAGTGGGCGGCGCCGAAATATGGCGCATCGCCGGGACCGGATACCCATCCGGTACTCCCAAGAAGGCGTCCGAAGACTGGCCTTCAAAGTGGTTTTACATAGGAGACGCTCCGCTGACGGACCCAGTCCGGATTGGCCTCCCGGAGTTTAGTGCTGCTCCTCTGAAGAAACGCCTCAGCTGGCGCCCACGGAGCCCCCGATTGGAGGAAGACAAGAGCGTCCATTACTTGATGGGCCGAATAAGATTACTGGCCCATTCCGGTTTGACCATGATTGGAGTCATCGCGACATGCATCATGCGGGGGGTACAGCCATTGCAATACAGAGGCCACCCCATGTGGGATTTCAACGGGGAGGACGATGCCACCCGTCATGGCCGCAAAGGGTCGGATTCGACCGAGGATCTGGTGGAGATCCTGTCCAGCCTGTACAAGGGGGAAAAGGAGGACTTCCTTCGAACGAACCCTTTGAATGGGTTTTCCATGAACAACCCTAGAGGATGGGTAAGCGAACACCTTTAAGGGCTCAACCCATGCTTTCGAAGTTTAAGCTTCTTACATTATGTCTTCGGCGCAAGATCTACGCCGGACTGTGGAGGACATGGTAAGTCCGCTCCGCAACCCGAGGATCAAGAAAGATCCCTAGATCCGGCCTCCGAAGAGGATCCGGACATCAAGGTGGAGCTGATCGACGGGGTATTTCACCAGCTCAGCATGGATAATGCTTTGGTCGCCATTACGGCGGACTACTCCGGACTATATCCGGCTTCCCAGGTGACTGTGACCGAGGTCCGGACACCATTATCTCTTCCTTGCCCATTTTTGACCTTCGCGAACGACGGTATTTTACAGGAAGCGCCTTCACGGCGGGAAGCCGATCCCGCGGCAGCTGACCAACAAAGGTCAGTGCGGACCAGCAGGCGGAAAAGGAGCGCGGTACGGACTGAAACGTCGCGGCAAAGGTATAACTCGTATTTGAATTTTCAGAGCAACGTTCCTAGGAAGCGTCTAAGTGCTCATGATCTTTACAGGAGAAAAAGCGCTCGCCGGACTGCGGGCGCGGAAGTTGCCGATCCAACCTACACCGGCCAGGCTCCAGCGCCCGTCCTGGAGGGGGAGGCAAGCGCAAGACGCGGGCCGGATCCTTCTCCAACGGAGGACACCGACAGACTGTCCGCCACCAAATCTAAGGTGGAGAGCGCCATGAACCATAGGCGCCGCCGGACAGTGTTTCGTGAAGCGTGCTTCTCCCCTGAGGCATTGGACGCCTTTAACGCAGGGGACGAGCACCTCCGTGCCGCTCAAGATGGTTTTACCAGAGCCACGGAGCAGTATGTGAAAGACATACGGGTAAGGAAATTTTAATGGTTATATATACCAGTTGAGACTTGAAGCAGTTATGTTAACTGATTTAAGAATCAATTAAAACGCAGGCTCTTACCGAGAAGAATGCCCAGCTGTCTCAGGAGCTGCAAGAATGCAAGGCCCAACTTGAGGCCGCACTTTCTGCCGCAGGAGGAGACGCAGAGTCCCCTCCTGGTAACACATTTTTATTAATAAATATAAGCGCTGTGCGGCGTGCGCGCAAGTCTAATAGTGACATTGCAGGTGCCGCCGAACAAGATCCGGATAGGCAAGAATTACTACGCCAGCTAAAGGCCGGCGAGAGGGTGCTGAATAAGGTGCAGCAAGAAAGGAACAAGCTCCAGGATGCCCACGCCCAGCTCGGAGAAGAGCTGAAAGGTGTTCGGGCCGAGCTGTCCGGCTCCTTAAGGAGACTGAGCGGCTTCGTCGCGGCATCTATAGTAAGTGCTTGAGCGGACTCCTTTGAAAAGAAGAGTTCGGCGAGGAAGTCAATTGACAAAATATGTTTTGTAGGTATACTCACTGGTTGCCCCGCGAAGGAGATGCCCGTATCAACGGGTGATCAACTTCCCGAGCTGTTGCAGCTGCTCGAACGAGTTCGGCAGGCAATGAGCGGCGTCGTCCAGGCTTTATGGCCAGCCCTCTCCCTACCCGAGGGCCTTGGGGAGCTTGCGGAGAAGCTTCAGGAAGTGCGGCAGCGCTTCAGTTTATGGAAGATTTCGGCCTGCCGCCAAGGTGCCAGGGAGGCGTTGGCCATGGTGAAGACGCGTTACAAGAAGGCGGATCCCAACCACATGGCCGAAGTTGGACCGGTGGGGCCTGACGGGAAGGAGATCCCTGTGAGTTTAGTATACAGCCAAGTAGAGTTGGCTGCTAAATTTTCCCAACGGGACTGTAAGTTAGACAGCTTGTTAGACGGGATTGAGGAGGAATACAATCAGTAATTTTGACGATGCATGTTTTCCTTTAAAGTGACATGTGAAATGCCTTCTAGCCGGATTGTAGATCGTTTGTCTTTGCCGACCTTTTCGCTTCAACCTCGGGACCCTAGAGTCCGGAGTGTGTCTGAATACCTTTTTGGTTAAGAAACAACCGGGGTATGCATGGAGACCAGGCGTAGGGGTCATTGGTGCTTTATTAGACAAGTGCCCAACTAGTTATGTTATATTACATGGTTAGTAAGAAACATCTTCCAGAGAGAATAGTTCCGTTAAGGGTTCCTTTCCCTGGGAGGCATGCCCTAAAGTGCATGTCCGGACTGCGAAAAAAGCAGAAAAAACATCTGGGGGCGAATAAATGAGTAGGTAAAAAATCATCTTTTAGGTCACCGACCGAATATTCTCTTAAGAACGCTAGCTTTCGGCTTCACCCAGTCTGAGGTACACATCCGGCTGACCCGGCAGTAACAATCGCAGAGGTGCTCCCTTTACCTCCTAGCCGAACAATCGGGAACGTAGGGGTAAGCACAGGAGCCAGGCAACCCAGCTTGGCCAAAACTTAAGTCATATCGATGCATATAATGGTGAGTAAAAGGTACATGTGGAAGCTTGACACATGTGATGGGCATGAAACCCTTATAATTTGAGCTTCTGTAAAAGAAGCCCCCAGGTATAATGAGTGCGGGTGGCACATCAAGTGTATGTGAACAATGCGAAAGTAGGCCCCTAGGGGCTTTTTAGTAAAAAAGGTTATGAAGAGAGAAACAAAAGACAGCCGAATTGTAAAAATTTGGATGGAGGAAGGGGACGAACTCTTAGTCCGGCGCTAGGCATAGAATCTTCGGAGGCGGGCTGCGTTCCATGGGTTCGGCTCGAGTCGGTTATCCGACGCGTTTCGTACACGGTACGCTCCGCCGGTCAGGACTTGATAGATAATGAAGGGGCCCTCCCATTTGGGCTTGAGCTTGTCCTTTTTCTTGTCCGGCAGTCGTAGAACTAGTTCACCAACGTTGTAAGTCTTGGCCCGTACTTCTCTGCTTTGGTATCTTCAGGCTTGCTGCTGATAGAATGCGGAACGAGTCTTGGCGACGTCGCGTTCTTCCTCCAATGTGTCCAAGCTGTCCTGCCGATCCAGCTCGGCCTCTCTTTCTTCGTACATGCACACTCGAGGTGAGTCATGAATAATGTCGCAGGGCAAGACTGCCTCTGCGCTGTAGACCATAAAGAATGGTGTGAATCCGGTAGTGCGGTTAGGCGTTGTCCGCAGCCCCCAGAGTACAGAGTCAAGCTCCTCGACCCAGTGCGTGTCAGATTTAGTAAGTGACCGCACTAGTCTGGGTTTAATGCCGCTCATTATTAGACCATTTGCTCGTTCCACTTGACCGTTGGTTTGAGGGTGATAGACTGAAGCGTAGTCGAGCTTGATGCCCATATTTTTGCACCATGACTTAACCTCGTCGGCTGTGAAGTTCGTGCCGTTGTCGGTGATGATGTTGTGGGGGACTCTGTAGCGGTGTACTACCCCGGATATAAAGTCTATCACTGGTCCGGACTCTGCCGTTTTGACCGGTTTGGCCTCTATCCATTTGATGAATTTATCCACCATGACCAATAGGTATCTTTGCTTGTGGGTTCCCCCTTTAAGGGGTCCAACCATATCAAGCCCCCAGACCATGAACGGCCAGGTAATGGGTATAGTTTTGAGGGCGGTGGGAGGCATGTGGCTCTGATTAGCAAAGAGCTGACAACCAATGCATCTCTGGACTAAGTCCTGGGCATCTGCCCGGGCCGTCGGCCAATAAAATCCTATACGGAATGCCTTTCCCACAAGGGCCCGGGCTGCTGCGTGGTGTCCGCCCAGTCCGGCATCAATTTCAGCCAGGAGGTTTCGCCCTTCCTCTTCGGAGATACACCTTTGAAGGACTCCGGTTGTACTTTTCTTATAAAGTTCTCCCTCATGGACCTTGTAGGCTTTCGATCGCCGGACTATGCAGCGGGCCTCGTTTTGGTCTTCGAGAAGTTCCTGCCTAAGCAAGTAGGCTAGGAATGGTTCTGTCCACGGGGCGATTACTGCCATTATGACGTGGGCTGAAGATGTTATGTCATCGGCTGAATCGCCGATTGGCGCGGTTTTTTCCGGTTTGTCACTTCCGGGCTCCTCTTCCCATAGTACGGATGGCTTGAAGAGCCGTTCCAGGAAGATATTTGGAGGGACAGCATCACATTTCACACTGATGCGTGCCAGTACGTCGGCCGCTTGGTTATTATCTCGGGCTATGTGATGGAATTCGAGTCCTTCAAACCGAGCTGACATTTTTAGGACAACGTTGCGATATGCTGCCATTTTTGGATCCTTGGCATCAAAGTCTCCGTTTATTTGGGATATTGCAAGGTTTGAATCCCCGCACACCTCTAGGCGTTGAATGCCCATGGAGACTGCCATCCGGAGACCATGTAACAGGGCCTCGTATTCGGCTGCGTTGTTGGAGTCCGTGTACATTATTTGAAGTACATACTGGACTGTGTCCCCGGTTGGGGACGTCAATACGACGCCAGCCCCCAGTCCGGCCAACATTTTAGAGCCGTCGAAATGCATAGTCCAATTGGAGTATGCGCCGTACTCTTTAGGGAGTTCGGCTTCGGTCCATTCGGCGACAAAGTCAGCCAAAACTTGTGACTTTATAGCTCGCCGAGGTTTGTAAGTTATATCAAATGGTAAGAGCTCAATGGCCCATTTTGCAATCCTGCCCATTGCGTCGCGGTTATTTATAATGTCATTGAGTGGTACTTCAGAGGCCACTATTATTGAACACTCTTGAAAGTAGTGTCGGAGCTTCCGGGATGCCATGAACACCGCATATGCTATCTTCTGATAGTGTGGGTAACGGGACTTGCAGGGTGTTAACACAGTGGATACATAATACACTAGTTTTTGAAGAGGGAATTTGTGCCCTTCTGTCTCTTGTTCGACGATGAGGACCGCGCTTACAACTTGATGCGTTGCTGCGATGTATAACAACATTGGTTCGCCCAGATTGGGCGCAGCCAGGACCGGATTTGTTGCCAATATGGCCTTTATTTCTTCGAGTCCGGCAGTGGCAGCATCCGTCCACTCGAAGTGTTCGGTGCGCCTGAGGAGGCGATAGAGGGGCAACGCCTTTTTCCTAGACGGGAGATAAAGCGGCTTAGAGCTTCCATGCATCCTGTTAATTTTTGTATTTGTTTGAGGTCTTTTGGAATGTCCAACTGTGACAGAGCTTGGATTTTAGCCGGGTTTGCTTCGATTCCTCTACCGGACACGATGAAGCCCAGCAGCTTTCCGGCTGGTACGCCGAAAACACATTTTTCCGGATTCAACTTGATGTCATATGCTCTGAGGTTGTCGAACGTGAGCCTCAAATCGTCTACTAGAGTTTCGACGTGTTTTGTTTTGACGACTACGTCGTCTATGTATGCCTCGACTGTTTTGCCGATCTGGGTAGCGAGACATGTTTGAATCATGCGCTGATATGTTGCGCCGGCGTTTTTAAGTCCGAAGGGCATCGTGTTGAAGTAGAATGGTCCGTAAGGAGTGATGAATGCCGTGGCGGCTTGGTCTGCTTCCGCCATCTTGATTTGATGGTAGCCAGAGTATGCGTCGAGGAAGCACAATGAATCGTGCCCTGCAGTAGCATCGATAATTTGGTCGATGCGGGGGAGAGGGAAGGGATCCTTTGGGCAAGCCTTATTGAGGTCTTTAAAATCGACACAAAGGCGCCAGGATTTGTCCTTCTTTGGTACCATTACCAGATTTGCTAGCCAATCCGGATGTTTGATATCTCTGATGAATCCGGCTTCCAATAGTTTGGCTAGCTCTTCTCCCATTGCCTGTCTTTTGGGTTCGGAAAATCGTCGAAGAGCCTGTTTGACTGGCTTAAATCCTTTTAGGATGTTTATGCTGTGTTCTGCCAACCTGCGTGGGATTCCGGGCATATCCGAAGGATGCCAGGCGAAAATGCCCCAATTTTCCCGAAGGAATTCGCGCAGTGCGGCGTCTACTTCGGGGTTCAATTGTGCCCCGATGGAGGCCGTCTTTGTTGGGTCCGTTGGATGGACCTGGAATTTTATTATTTCATCTGCTGGTTTGAAGGAGGTGGACTTGGATCTTTTATCGAGTATCACATCGTCCCTGTTCACCGTAGAGCGCAGCGCGGTGAGTTCTTCTGCTGCTAAGGCTTCGGATAGTGCCTCCAGGGCTAGTGCGGCTGTCTTGTTCTCGGCGCGGAGTGCTATGTCCGGATCACTAGCGAGAGTGATTATTCCGCCGGGCCCAGGCATTTTGAGCTTCATGTACCCGTAATGAGGTACTGCTTGAAAAATTGTGAATGCCTCTCGTCCTAATATAGCGTGGTATCCGCTGTTGAACGGGGCCACTTGGAACGTGACTTCTTCGGATCTGTAATTGTCCGGCGAGCCGAACACCACATCGTGTGTGATTTTTCCGATGCAGCGCGCTTCCCGGCTAGGGATTATTCCTCTGAAGGTTGTGCTGCTTCGCTCAATACGGCTCCAATCGATTTCCATTTTTCTCAGAGTTTCCTCGTAAATGAGGTTTATTCCGCTGCCACCATCCATGAGGACTTTTGTCAGTCGAAAGCTGTCCACTATGGGACTAAGCACCAGTGCGGCTGGTGCTCTGGCTGTTGCTACTTGGTAGACTTCGGCGAGTCCGCGGATTGTTCGTTTTCGCATATTGTTTGATGCGAAGGTCTCGAAGACTGTTGATACCGTACCGGTATTGTTGGACTGGTTTCCCGGGGCTAGAAGCTCCTCGCCACTTTTGGCCACCTGCCGTAATATCCAACATGCTCGAAGGTTATGTGTTGGGACGGCTCCCTCTATACTATGAAGCTTACAGGGTCCATTGAGCCATCCCTCTAGTACGGTTCCATGCCCTTTATTGGGTTTTTGCTTTTTCGTTTTTGCATCTGGGGCCTGAGTGTGGGGCACCCTTTTGTTGCGGACTGGGCTCGAGGCCGGATTATCCCAAAATTGGTTTTCGGTTTTCCGGAACCTCTCCATCGCACAGTACTTTCGTACTATGGACGCCAGATCGGTGAAGCGTGTAATTTTACGATGATCGATGGTGTTCAATATTCCTTGTCCGTGCAATTATTGCAGAAGATTGAGATTGCGTTTTCCTCTCAGCAGTCCTTTATCCTGTCCATAACCAGGAGGAATCTGGCCCAGTAGTGATGTACTGTTTCAGCGGGCTCTTGCCGTATTAGAGATAGACCGCATATGTCTGGGCGGGCGGGTGGACTAAAATCCGGATACCTGCCCATCTTGGGGCTTAAAGGCCGAGGAGTTTCCGAATTCGGAAGCTTGGGTTGCTGGACACGATCCAGCGAGTCCGGAGCGATGCATGGTTTTAAGTTCAATGCTCGATCGAAGTCCGTCCCTCCGCGGAAATCCGGCATGGAGGGTTCGGGAATCCGGACGTGACTAGTTTTCAATATAGGCGAAGAGTTGCCGTATTGCTCCTCTACCACTGCGACGTGGTGGGTGGCCTAGGGAGAGTTAATCTCTCTCAGATCGGTTTTAAGCCCAATCTGATTGTAGTCTGTAGCGACTCCCAGGGCGGCGATGCGATCCAAGAGCTCGTTAACAGACGAGAGCTCTATTGGATTCAACTGTTCGGCAGATTTCGAGCTGACGCGAAGATTGCTTCTGACAACTTGAGAAGTCATTGTCTAAGCGATGGCCGGACAGGCGGTCATAAGAAAACCACCTAGCCGGATAGTTTGGCCGGCGGCCAAGGCCCCTTTGGCGAAAACACCGTCTTTGAAGACGGGTGGAGGCATCCTTCCTATCGATGACGACACAGAGGAACTCTCAATGAAAGCACCAATGTCGGTGTCAAAACCGGCGGATCTCGGGTAGGGGGTCCCAAACTGTGCGTCTAGGCGGATGGTAACAGGAGACGAGGGACACGATGTTTTACCCAGGTTCGGGCCCTCTCGATGGAGGTAAAACCCTACGTCCTGCTTGATTAATATTGATGATATGGGTAGTACAAGAGTGGATCTACCACGAGATCAAGGAGGCTAAACCCTAAAGCTAGCCTATGGTATGACTGTTGTAATGTATGTTGTGTCCTACGGACTAAAGCCCTCCGGTTTATATAGACACCGGAGGAGGCTAGGGTTACACAGAGTCGGTTACAATGGTAGGAGATCTACATATCCATATTGCCAAGCTTGCCTTCCACGCCAAGGAAAGTCCCATCCGGACACGGGACGGAGTCTTCAATCTTGTACTTCGTAGTCTTGGAGTCCGGCGGACGATGATAGTCCGGCTGTCCGGACACCCCCTAGTCCAGGACTCCCTCACCTTCCCTTTACTTTCTTGCAAGTTGCATGCTTTAATTTCCGCTGCCTATATACTCTTTGCATGCTTGCTTGAATTGTGTGATGATTGCTTGACTTGTCCTGAGATAGCTAAAATCTGCCAAACTCTAAAATTGGGAAAAGGTTAAGTTTTTAATTGGTCAAGTAATCTAATCACCCCTCCTCTAGACATACTTCAAGGTCCTACAAGTGGTATCAGAGCTTTGGTCTCCATTTGCTTTGATTTCCATAGCTTTTGGTGGTCATAGCCTTGGTTTCACAACCTAGGAGAGTATGGCGTCTAGCGAGGGAAATTATCACCGTAGAGGTCCTTACTTTGATGGTACTAATTTTGCTAGTTGGAAGCATAAGATGAAAATGCATATTCTCGGACATAACCTCACCGTTTGGGCAATTATTTGTATTGGCTTGCAAGGTGAATTCTTTGATGGGAGAGAGACGAACCGTGAAGCTAATGCGGAAGAATTGAAGATGCTGCAATACAAAGATCAAGCTCGTGATATCATCTTCAACGGATTGTGCCCTGAAGAATTCAACAAAATCAGCCGTCTTGAGAATGCAAAGGAAATTTCGGATACTTTGATTGATATGCATGAAGGTACCGAATCCGTCAAGGAATCCAAGTTGGATGTGCTCCAAAGTCAGCTTGACAAGTTCAAAATGAAGGATGGTGAAGGTGTCGCTGAAATGTACTCTAGGCTTGCTCTTATCACAAATGAGATTGCCGGCTTAGGGAGTGAAGAGATGACCAACAAATTCATCATCAAGAAGATCCTAAGAGCATTGGATCGAAAGTATGATATCGTGTGCACATTGATCCAAACGATGTCAAACTACAAAGATCTCAAGCCAACAGAAGTCATTGGAAGAATTGTTGCTCATGAGATGTCACTCAAGGATAAGGAGGAACTTCACAACAAGTCAAGTGGTGCTTACAAAGCCTCAAGTGAAGCCCCCACATCATCAAGTGACCTTCAATGAAGAATTGAGCTTAATGGTGAAGAACTTCAACAAATTCTACAAGAGTAGAAGCAAAGAAAGAAGCTCCAAGTCAAGGTCTTACAATCACAAAAGATCTTCTAGTCGAGAGCGAAACTGCTACAATTGTGGGAGACCCGGACACTATTCCAATGAGTGTACGGCACCCTACAAAAGAAGAGAAGATTCTCCAAGAAGAAGAAGCAAAAGAGAAGAATCACCACCAAGAGAGAGGAGGAGTAGAGATGATCGTTATGAATGAAGACCCTCACGGAGAAGCAAGGATTCGGAAAGGAAGGACAAGTCCTCAAGGAGCTACACAAAACGAATACATCAAGCTCATGTTGGTGAATGGGTATCCGGCTCCGACTCCGACAATCACTCTGAGAGAATCTATCACTTCGACTCCGAATATACTCAAGATGAAGGTGTTGCCGGTCTAGCACTTTTGTCAACCAACTCCTACGACATATTTGATTCACCAAATGAAGGAATTGGAAGATGCTTCATGGACAAAGGTCCAAAGGTAACACATCCTGAGTATGTTGATTTCAATAGTGATGAAGATGACTTGCTTGTGGATGATGATTTACTTGTTGACAACTCTAGTGATGAATACTATGATGAAATGTCAATTAATCATGCTAATCAAGATAAAACAAATGACAATGATAAGGAGAAGATTGAGCTTCTAACTAAAGAACTAAACACTCTAAGTTGGCTCATGAAACTATCTTCGAAGATCATCGAGAACTTTTAAGGGCTCATGAGAAGTTACGCTTTGAAAAGCTCAATCTTGAGCAAGAGCATGAGTTCTTAAAAGCAATCAATGATGATCTCCGTAAGAAAAGTTCTTCTTACATTGCCAAGTGTTTACTCTTATCTACCTACATGCCTCAAGTCAAGTCTAGTAACAAGTACAAGAAAGATACTTCCTCTAGTAGTAACAATTACAATGTCAAATCTAATATTGTTGCTTCTAGTAGTTCTCTTGATTCCACTAATGATTCTCTTAGCCAAGTTACACTTGAGCAAGAAAATAGCTTATTGAAGGGAATTATAGAGAAAGGTGTTTACAAGAACCTTGCCGGGAGTAAGCAATTCGAGGAAATTGTACGCAAGCAAGGAAGGCACCGGAAGAATCAAGGTGTTGGTTTTGAACGAAAGTTCAATGTGAATGGAGTTGAGTGGGAAGAAGATCAATACCCCAAGACGAAGTTTGTTCCTCAACAAGAGAAGTATGATCCTACTTCCTTCAAGGGAACACAAGCACAAGATGATCTTCCACCACAAGCCCACAAGAACAAAGGTAAGGATAAGCTTCAAGAAGAGATTGATGCATTTGAAGAAGCACCTAAGGCCTCATTCAAGTGGGTTCCCAAGACTACGTCAAGTTCTACTTCATCAAGTACAACTACAACTCCAAGGATTCCCATCAAGATGATGTGGATCCCGAAGAAGAAGAAGTAGAGATTTCTTGAGGGTGACTCCGCCAACATTCTTCACTCATATCATTATGGCAAGAACAAGTGCAATCAACTTCCACATCTTGCACTAGTTCAAGGAGTCACAAACCCTCATGTATGTAAGTCAAGGGACAAGGTAACCTAATGATTTCATGGACATCATCTTGTGTGTGCATCACTCTATGTCTATGGATATTCTTGTTTGTTCCTTGTGGGACTAACCCATGTAGGTAAGGTGAAAGTGCAACTCACTCCAAAGGATTGCTCCAAATGATCTACATCAACATTAAGCATCCACATCTTCAACACCTACATGAAGTCATCATCGACAAAACCCAAGGTTAGTTCATCCCTCTAAGGGGGGATCTCACATCTAGGGGGAGCTTAACACTAAGAATTGAGTCAAAGCAACTCTAATGGTGTGAACACATCAATGCATTATGTAAAAGTGGTAACCCCACTTGAGCTTAAACGATGAGTATGACCTATGATCAAATGTCTTTCATTTGACTCCTAAGTCAATATACTCATATATAGATGACCTAGTCATCGCCAATTGTTTGATAGATGCTAGAATTGTTTGTGCATGTTTTGCCACATATTTCATTTGCCATCTTATTGTGTGAGCATGTCGGTGCATATTTTACTCATTCAAGGACATCCACTTGTTGTTTTGATTGATTGGCTTCTTTTCTTTTTGCCAAGTGGACGGACAAGAATGCCTAAGAACCTTATCTAGCTATCTATGATTTTCTCGTCTCAAACTCTATTCATGCTACATCACAAAATTTGATCAAGTCAGATTCGAACCACTCTGTGTGAGGAGCACTCGGAGTCCCCGATTCGTCATAGACTTAAACTTCCAAAACTTCTTTGTGATTCTCGGTCCGATCGATTCCTCCATTTCGGTCCTATCGAGATCATTAAGTCGGTCTAAGTTTTCAATCTCGGTGCAACCGATTTGAACTTTTCGGTCACACCGAGTTGCTGTAACTGTACACAGTTATGCATCTCGATGCCACCGAGTTGGTCCACTCGGTCACACCGACAGGGTTGGGCTATATATAGTCACGGGCAAAAATTTGGAAATTCCTCCGAACCCCTTCGCCCGCGCAATAGCTCGCTCTGCCTCCAAGGTCTCCGGATTGTCTCCTCGTCGCCAGCCGCCTCCTATCGCTGTTCTCCGCCGCCATCAACGGATTTCAACCCCGTCGTTGCCGCCGTAGCGAGTTCATCGCCAAGCTAGGGTATGGACTCGATCACTGTGTTATCCTCGTCCGATTCCTAGCACATTGTGTTCTTATTGATTCTTGCCACGATTGAAACACTCCTATCCAGTCAATGCAATCCGTAGATTAGATGTGATTTGAAATTTTAGGGTTAGGTTTCCGCCGAAACCATCTCGGACCCACCGAGTTGAAAAACTCGGTCCCACCGATTTGGCTTATGCCATTGCACCAGTAACTCTCGGTCTGACCGAGAATTGCTAACCGGTGAGACCGATTTTAGGACTTTGTGAAACCCTAGCAGTCTCGGTGCCACCGAACTGTGACTCGGTCCAACCGAGTTCATCAGTTTAGGTTCCAAAACTACTTCGGTATCACCGAGTTTGAAAATCGGTTGATCCGAAATGCTTTCTGTGGAAAACTAAAACTGAACTTTTGGATCATTCTTTTGCAAAAATCTCTTCATTTTGTGATGCTCATCCACTCTATCTCATCTATAACTCTTCACAGGGTCAGCAGTCAGTGTTTGCAGCATGTCAGACCAGAGTGACAGCCAGAACAGGGATGAAGAGCAGATTCACATGAGTGAGGGCACTAGTCCCTCAAGCACTTCAGATGAAGGCAGCAGGAGCACCCCAAGTAATCTGCCTAAGGCTGCTACCAGGCAAAGGAGGAAGAGAACCTCAAACTCAGAGGATGAGGACTATGTGGCAGCTGAAGATGAGGCTACTTCCAAGAAGGTAGTGCTCAAAAAGGAGTATGGCTCAGCAAAGAATACAAAGCCTGGCCTCAATAGGAAATTTCCTGCCAAGAGGACACCTATGCCCAAGGTCAGAAGGTCCACTCAAGTGCCTGAACAGTCTGAACCCAAAGAGGCACTTGAAAACAAAGTCACATCTTCCAAACCCAAGAAAGTTCCCACTGGAGAAACTATGAAGTTTACCATTGAGTCAGAGGATGAAGTTGCTCAGGATAAGAAGAAGAAGAGAGCAAGAACCACAACTGCCCAGGTTCTTGGAAAGCCCTCAATGAGAAGAGACTCTAAAGAGGAAGAGGAGGTTGCTGCACCAGCACCCAAGCCACCAAAGCTTATGGGTGATGCTATTAGATCAGGGGCTGCAACATCTAAGCCCAAGGAAGCACCCAAAGCTGCCCCCAAGGCCAATCTTGCACCAAGGAGGAATACCAGGAGTATTCCAGCTGCTGAGAAAAACAAGGCCACAGTGCCTAATGTTGCTGATGAGGAAGATGAAGAAGGACAGGTCCTAAGGAAGCTCAAGCCCAAGATACCAGACCACAATGATGCCCATCCTGTGGCTGAGGACATGAACATCAGAAGAGACTCAGGGTTGAGGCTATGGAGGCTGATAGATCCATATGCCGCAAGTAGAAGAACTGCTGTTGATTACAGGTTCCATACAAAGGAACAGCAGGACTTCTATGAGACAATCTTGTTGGACAAGAAGCCCATAGTGTGTGATATGAGGTGGGTCGACTGGACCTACATAAAAGATAATGAAGAGCACTATCCTGGAGTGCAAGACAGTTTTGTTGCGTGTGGAGTTGCAGATTATGTTGGGCAAGAGTTCACCAACTGGAATGATGAACTCATTATGCAATTCTACTCCATAGCACACTTCTATCTAGATGGAAGGATAGTTTGGATGTCTGAAGGTACAAGGTAGCAGTCCACTGTTGAGGAATGGGCAAGACTGATCAATGCCCCAAAGGAAAATGATGATGACCTGGATGTATATGCCAAGAAGAAGATGGACCACAATTCCATGGCACACATGTATAAGGAGATCCCAGAAAAAGCTGTAGAGACACATAAGTTTGGTTCAGTCCACTATCTTCTGTCAGGGATGCCAACCATCAACTGGATTCTGAGGCACACTCTGTTGCCTAAGTCTGGTGACCACAACATTATCAGAGGGCATGCAATCAACATGTTGCATTTGTTTGATGTGCCACGGAAATTCAAGGTCATGAGCCTTATGGTAGAAACCATTAAGAGGACTGCAGTAGATCAGAAGAGGAGCTGTGGATATGCCCCTCAGATTCAGGAGTTGATTAACTCGAAGATGGGAACAGGAAAATATCTATTGGATAAGGAACATTTTCCACTTTATCCAGACTTTGAGGACAATCAGGTTGTCATGAATGAGAATGATCCATCATCAGTACATGCTCAAGAGAAGAAGGAGAAGGCAAGGAAGGAGAAGGTTGCCAAGATGCCAACTCAAGAGGAGGCATCTGAGTATTTCTTGAAGAACAAGCAGGAGCAGCTTGGTTACTTAATAGCATCAACACTGAGGATTGAGAAAGGATTGGCCATCCTCACTCAGAATCAGGAGAGCTTGGAAAGAATCATGGAACTCAAATTCCATGATCTAGATGTCAAAGTAGCTGAGATTCAGTCTGTTGTGGAGCAGCTACAGGATGACATGCAGGAGAGGCAGGGCAAGACTACCACTAATGTGTTTGCCAGAGTGCCTAGAGCCCAGAGGTCAGTTGCAGTGCCTGTGACAGACACTAGAGCAACATCATCTGCACCAGCTACAGCTCCTACAGCTCCAGTGCAACCAGCTCCAGCATCAACTCCAGCACCCTCTACTTCAACTGAAGCCTTCATTCTTGGAGTTATCCGGACACCACCACCTGAAGATCAAGCCTGAGAGTCGATCTAGCACTATGCATTTTCTATGAACTTTTTGGTAACTTGTTGCCAAAGGGGGAGAAAAATGTATAGATCAAAGGCTTTGAGAGAGAGAGTGTTGCTTTTGTTCTCTCTTGATTTGGTGGTTTAAACTTGTTTGCTTTTGATTGCTTGAGATACTATGCTATTCTTGTGAGACATTGATGATCATGTGTTTGATCATAAGCTACACTTATGCATATTTGATGATATTATCTTATCTATCCTATGTGATCATTCACTTTGCTTGGTGATGAGTGCATGTATTCAATCTTTATCATTTTGAGCGCTCCACCAAGATGTATGTGACATGGAAGAGTAACCCATGAGCCTAATTCCTTGTGCATTTGCAGTCCAAAGCAAATCTTAACTATGCACAAATTTAGGGGGAGCGCTTGCTTATCACATACTTCTCAAAGCGACGATGTTGTTAAATCTTATTATCATTTGTCAAAGCTTTGATCTATATGTTGTCATCAATTACCAAAAAGGGGGAGATTGAAAGTGCAACTATCCCTAGGTGGTTTTGGTAATTCATAACAACATATAGCTCATTGAGCTAATGCTATTCCAAGACTATTATTTCAGGAAAGCTCAATGAATGGCATGGGATGGATGATGAAAGTGGATCCCTCAAGATACTAAGGACAAAGGATTGGCTCAAGCTCAAAAGCTCAAGACTCTTTATTTTATATTTTAGTGATCCAAGATCACATTGAGTCTATAGGAAAAGCCAATACTATCAAGGAGGGATGAGGTGTTGCTTAATGAGCCTCTTGCTTCATGTTGCTTAATGGCATAAAGCTACTAGTTTACAGGTTAAGGTTCCAAAAAACTACCATTTTTTTAATTTTCTCAGAAAGCTACCAAACGCGCGGTCGGCTGTTTCAAAAAACCCAAACCCGCGGTGACTAGCGATTTAACCGTTTTTCTGACGGCCTGGGCCCATCTGTCAGCTCACGTGGCCGCGCGCGCTCACGGCGCGGCCGTTCACGGCCGTTAGCGCCGACGCGGTCCGGTCGGAACCAAAGTAGCCGACGCCGTCCGGTTCTCTCACTCCCCCTCCTCTCCCCCGCAGTGACCTAGGTGGGCGATGGCGGCGGCGCAGCCAAATCTCGTCGGCGGCGAGCGATTGAGCCAAGGCGGCACTGGCGAGGAGGGCGGTGGACCCTCAGAGGTGGACAAATGGCTAGGCAGCTCGAGCTTCCCGGCGCAGCGGTCGCAGCAGCCATCACCGCCCGCGGCTCATGTGGATCCGGCGAGCTCAGATCCGGAAGTCCGCGCGGCCGGGCAGTGGCGAAGCGCATCCACGCTGATCCAGCAGGCGGCCACCATTGGGCGTCGTCCTTTGGTGGAGTGAGGTAATCACTGCTCAATGGTTCTGTGTCATTTTGTTAAAATTTATGGGTCCTTTAGTTAAATTTTCTGGGTGCTTTTTGTTCAAATTAGAAGAAAGTGCTACTGTATTTTATTGGTTAAGTTAGTGTAGAAGAAAGTGCATTTGGTTAGTTCAGTTGGTCAGTGCATTCACTGTAATTAGAAGAACATTCATTTGGTCAGTAATGTTCAGTGCATTCACTTAAAAATAATTGTTTGTCAATTTAATCCTACAGCTTAGATGATGCGAGTTGGGACTTGAGGCTACATTTTCAAGGAATAGATAATATGGAGAAAAAGTATTCAGTGTCCTCAGATATCAGTTATCTGACCATATTAGCATTGGTTGAGTTGGAGGGCTATGGAATGGATGCATTTCTAACTTATGTAAAGGAAGAGGGAAAGGGTCTGGAGGGTGTGGAGGCCCTGGATAGTGAGGAGGCATTAGAGGAAATGCTTGACTTGTTTGTTGATAATAAGGTACTGAACATCAGTGTCAAAAAAGCTACTGATCCAAGCCCAGCAGATGAGGAACAGATCCCCATTGATCATGTTGGTGAACCTGTTGTTTACAGAGTTTCACAAGAAGGTGTTCTGTACCCTGCCCCTGATGATCCCTACATAAACACACAGCAAAGCAGCAATTTTAACAAGGAAAAAAAGTTGTGGAAGAAGAAGATGTAGAAGTAGCAGCAGATGAAGAAGAACAAGATGTACCAGAGGAAGAAGATGAAGTTGAAGATGACAAATCATCTTCAGATTTTGAGTTCTTTAGGGGTGATTACAGAGGGGAGAAGATTTCTTACAAAGCTTGGTGTAGGGGTGAAGATGAGACTGGCACTGATACTGCAGAGCACTTCTGTGCAGCTAACTCAGAACCTTCTGAGTTTTGGGAGGAAGAACCAGTTGTTTCTGAAGATGAACAAGTAGAGGATCCTGGCATAAGTGATCCTGGTACTATAACTACAAATGCAGCCAAAAAGTTTAAGCCAGTTAGAAAACCTGGCCCAACCAGCAAGTCTCACAGTGAGCCTGAGCACATCAAGTTTGAAGATTATGTCCCTGAAGCTGATGAGTACTGTTTTCCAGGTGATTTTGGCATAAGTGATGAAGATGATGCACCAAGGCTGCCATCTGGAAGGAAGAGTAGGAAGAAGCAGAAGAAGGAGAGGATATGGTATGATCCATCAAGGCCTGATGCACATGAGCAGTTTGCAATGCATTTGTGCTTTAAAAATGTAGTTGAGTTCAGAGAAGCACTTAGAAATTTTCATGTGAGGACTCTTAGGAATTTTGAGTATCACAGAAATGAACCAAGTAGGGTTATTGCTTGGTGCTCTGAGAGAAAACATGGATGTCAGTTTTACATAGTTGCCTCCAAGATAGCTCATGAGGCAACTTTCAGTATCAAGAAGATGAACCTGGATCACACTTGTGGAGCAAGTGGAGAGAACACAAAGGTGATAGTCAATTGGGTTGCTAAGGTTTGTGAGGATACAGTCACATCCAACCCTGGAGCTGGTGTTGACACAATTATGTCATACACAAAGAAGAAGTTTGGTGTGCATGTGCCTAAAAGCTTGGCATATAGGGCAAGGAAGCAAGCAGTTGAGGTTGTGCAAGGAGATAACAAACTCCAGTATCACAGAATAAGGGACTACCTGCAGTGTGTGCTAGATACTAACCCTGGCAGTAGCTGCATAGTAACAACACATGAGGACCCACTTAACCCAGCTCCTACCCCAAGGTTTCACTATATGTTTTACTGCTTGTTTGCATGCAAGGAGGGTTTTCTGAATGGATGCAGACCATTTATAGGTAAGTATTCAGAAATTTATATGTTTTTTAAACATTGATGTACTTAGGCACTCATGTTATCATGTTAGCAGGTCTGGATGGTTGCTTCATCAAGCTAAGCACTGGTCAACAGATATTGGCAGCTACAGGGAGGGATGGCAACAATAACATCTTCCCAATAGCTTTTGGTGTTGTTGATAAGGAAGAGACAGACAGTTGGACATGGTTTCTCACACAATTGAGAACAGTCATTGAAACTGGCAATAAGTTTGGCAAATACACAATTATGTCTGACAGGCAGAAGGTATTGTTCTGAACCTAGTCTTTACATTTGCCTTTACATTTGCAATGACTAAAATGTTATTCAGTAGATGAGTAGCACTTAAGATTACCTGATATTGAATAGGGATTGTTGAATGCAATAGATGATGTATTCCCTGACTCTCCACAAAGGTTTTGTCTTAGACATATTTATGCCAATTTTCAGTCTGCTGGTTTCAGAGGAGAGGAACTTAAGAAACATTTAGATCAGGCTGCCTATTCCTTTACCAAACATGGACATGATTTAGGCATGGAGAATTTGAAAAAAGAAAGTTTAGAAGCTTGGAAGTGGTTGTCCCAGATACCAGACCATACCTGGGCTAGGTATAAAATGGACACTGTGTGCAAAACTGACCTGGTAGTAAACAACCTTAGTGAAGTTTTCAATAGAATGATATTGGATGTTAGGAACAAGCCAATCAGGACTATGTTAGAGGGCATAAGAACAAAGCTAATGATTAAGTTTCAGAAGATCAGAGAGAAGACAGAGGGATGCAGATGGGAAATCACACCTACTTATTCAGAGATTTTAGAAGAGGGGAAGAAGTGGGCTAAATATTGTGAAGCATACATGGCAGGGCCAGGGATATGGCAGGTCACAAGTAGCTCTGAAAACACATATTGTGTTAATTTGAACAATGAGACCTGTGACTGTAGGAGGTGGGACATGACAGCTATCCCATGTAGTCATGCCATTGCTGCAATGCAGAAAGTGAAGATACATCCTGAAGACTATGTGTCTGCTTTCTTCAAGAAACCCATGTATTGTGAAACATATAAGCACATAATATTCCCTGTGCCAGGTCCTGACCATTGGCCTCATACAAATGGGCATGATATTTCTCCCCCTGTTTTTAGAGAAAAGAAAGGTAAGAAATGAACTGCCAGGAGGAAAGGCCTGTTTGAGGTGCCAGCTAAAAAAGACACTTCTAGGATTGGTACAGTCACATGCAGCAACTGCAAGATGCAAGGGTACAGGATCAACAATTGCGGTGTCCCTTTGAAACCTAAGTTCCAAATGAGGTTGAACAAGCATCAGGTATGTCCATTGATTCCATGGTTACTTACATTGCATTGCATTGTTACATTCATTTCATTTGTAGGAAAATACTTCTAACTAATATTGTTGTGTAGGAAAATAGAACAAACTACTCTGAGGCTGGATCTTCATTGGCTGCAACTGCACAAAGGCCACCAAGGGTACCTGCTGCCTCTGCACCTGCACCAATTCCTGCTCCAGTAACAAATGAGTCAACACAGACAGCTTCTAGGTCAAGGAAGAGGGCAGCACCAGCTACATCAACAGCACCACCACCTCTCAAGAAGAGCAGGACCAACACATCTTCTGCAACAGTAGTAGCACCTGCCAAGAAGAAGAACACAACTGTCAATGGCAATGGATCAAGGTCTTCTCCAGCAAAGAACACCAGGTCATCAAGGTCTTCTCCAGCAAAAAACGCCAGGTCAGCTACTGCCAACAGAGCTGGCACTGGATCTTTCATTGCTCCTAGACAGGCTGCTGCCAATAGAGCTGCTACAAGTGTTGTGCATGATGGGTCAAAGAGGGTCAGGAAGCCATCAAATAGGCTGAAAGATTACTTTTATGCAAGTGGCAACTAGCTGAAGTTGTTGAACTCCAAGTGCTTCATGCTGTTTGATTTGGTTTGTAATAACATTGCCTCACTAAGTACTTGATACTGAACTCTTTGTAATATGGTACTGTATGTGGATTCTGCACTTGTTTGCAACTTCAATTCATCTGCAACTTTTATCTATATGTGGATTCAACACTTGATATACACCTTACATATAAAAGATATAAGATCAAGTTGAACACTTAATAGCATAGGAGATCCATTTCCACTACTTAATAGCATAGGAGATCCATTACAACACTTAATACCATAGGAGATCCATTACAACTTAACAACATAGGAAATAAGGTTCTTACACACTAGGTTAAACTTCACATTCCCCCAAAATGTACACCCATAATTACTTGAAATCATGCCAGGCCACATCCTTATATAAAGGCCTTTGGATGTACTTACTTCACCAACATATCACAGCAAGTTCAAGTCTCAAGGATGGCCTTGATTTGCTCTAACTTCTCCTTGCTGCCATACCCTTCATTCAGCATCTCAGCAACAAGAAGCTCAAGCATTGCCTTCTCCTTCTTAAGAACATCTCTGTCAACTTCAACATCCTTCATAGCCTTCCTAGTGTTCTTGATGATATCAGCTTGGCTCTGCAAAATGCACCTCTGCTCTTTTGCAAGTTTGAGCTTTTCCATCTGCACCTCCAACATGGCTTTCTCCTCTAGCTCCTTCTTCTTCTTCTCAAGTTCTTCCTCCTCCACTTGTTTCTTGTCCACCCTACCATCCTGCCAATCAAACATCTTGGATACATCATCAACAAGCTTGGTGTACTCAATGCAAAGCTTGTCATTTTCAGTCCTCAGCTTGGCCAACTCCCTTTCATGTTCACTCTTAAGCCTGGCCAACTCCTGCTCAAACTTCTCCTTGTCCTGTACCCTTCCAAAGTTCTGCTCATGGAACATCTCCCATAGCTTGCACAAACATCTCTGAAGAACAGGTGGCCAAGGCCCATCAACCCACTCTACAACACCACAATTCACACCATTTTCCTGCATTTGTAAATGTGAAAAGTTATTACAATGCCATTAGTAAGTTTTCAAAGTGGCAAAAATACATATGTGTCCTGTCATATCAAACAAACTGTTGCATCATATCAAACTGAACATCCATAGCAGAAAACTTAATTGGCATCTAACCTGGACTGGGCAGCCATATAAACGCCTCCCTGTTACAGGCCCTTCAAAAGCAACACGCTTAATAGGCCTCAGTTGGTGCAGAATGCACTTGGGATGAGCAAGCTCAAGTTGGCCACAAAAAAGGGGCTCCACAGTGGTGTCTGGTTCCTCCTGCAACCATAATAACCAACAAAAACTGGTTTCAATCTCCACTCAATACCATATTCAACTTGCACTGTTCATTAAATCCCCAAATCAGCATGAACCCTAACATTGTACAGAGATGAACCCTAGGTTACCTAAATCCTACAATCAAACCGCACCCTCACAAATCAAGCACAGTATCACACACACAACAACAACACTAGACTAAGCAACATCCATGGCTGTAGCCTAAGCTACTGCCACCTAATCCTAACCCTAACCCTAGGTGGCAAAGAACTTACCATAAGTCCCATGTCCATGCCGACAGCCTCGCACTCCTCCTCCGAGCTGGTTTCCTCGTCGTTCCAGGAAGGCATTGCGGCAAGGAGGTCGACGGCCAACGGCCTCGAAGACGGCGCGCGGCGGCGAGCTCGTACTGGAGCAGGGGAGTGAGAGCAGGGGAGTGAGCGAGCAACGAGAGAGTGAGCGAGCGAGTGTGATCCCGACCGACCGAGCGGGTATATTTACCCCACTTCCGACCGGGCCGGTCGGCTAACGGCCGTGAACGGCCGCGCCGTGAGCGCGCGCGGCCACGTGGGCTGACAGATGGGCCCAAGCCGTCAGAAAAATGGTTAGATCGCTAGTCACCGCGGGTTTGGGTTTTTTGAAACAGCCGACCGCGCGTTTGGTAGCTTTCTGAGAAAATTAAAAAAGTGGTAGTTTTTTGGAACCCTAACCTGTAAACTAGTAGCTTTATGCTATTTACTCTCTCATCACGCGTGACTGTTCGTGCTTTTTCCCCTAGAATCGTCTTTTGAAAATAAAAATATTTCATGAACCATACGTCCAAATTACAGACTGAGTTCACCGTTGCATTTTTCACGTCAAGATCTTCAACTATATCTATAGGTTTCGACTAATATTTTTCTGAGTGAAAATTATGCTCTCAAAGTGATCTTACTCGGGCTCATAAACTGTGCTAACTCATGCTTCCAAGTGAACTAACTTGTGCTCCCGCGTGAAGCACACATGTGCTCCCAAAATGGACTAACTCATGCTCTTGAACTGTAGTAACTTATGCTTCCAGGTGAACTAACTAACTTGTGCTCCCGCGAGGGGTGAATCACGCCTTGCGAAGCACGCTTGTGCTTCCAACATGAACTAACCTGCCCTTCCACCTAGTACCAACTCATGTTTACAGTGCGACCCATAAAAAAAACTCATGTTTACTGTGCTTCCGAATGAACATGTGTGCTTCCAAGAAAACTCAAGAAAATAAATGAACCAAATACCCAAAAAAAATAAGAAAACCAAGCAACAGTGGATACAAGAGGGACCAAAAAACAAAAAAACAAATCCGATGCGGTACGGTAGGAATCAAAATGCATACGTGTAACAATTCATCTCCATCCTATCCCAAGTGACCATAGTTCATTCACCTCCAACAGAAAACGAAAACGGTAGTTACATGCGCTTTCATCTGTTTATCCAGACATCTCTACTAGCTTCACAAGAGTCTTAAGCAATTAGGTAAGCTATTACCAAGTTCACCAGGAGAAGTTAACCACGAGTGTATCCTGCACAGCATCCTCCTAAAGTTCGATTCACGTTACCAAGCTCAACCATAAGAAGGGAAGATCAACCACTGATGTTGCCGAGCCAAAACAGCATCGGGAACTGAACGACCGCCAGGAAGAGCAGAAAGTAGTGGTTTCGACTCGGATGCCGCTCGTAACTCCTTGGTCCACCCAGAAGAACTCTCTTCATGGTCTTCACGAGGAACACGCCAGTGCAGAGACAGAACCATGGCATGATGAAGTAGTATAAGTAGCTCCAGAAGATGCGGGCCAGCATCGCAAGAGATGTGCCAGCAAATCCATACCCAGCATACGCCACAATGTCTAGCAATGGCGCTTCACCACTGCCCAGGGAGTACAGCAAACCTTTGATGAGGACGACTTGCAGAAACCAGCCAACTAGACCTCTCGTGAATTGTAGGGTCAGTGCCTCAGGGGTAAACCTACATCACCGAACAAATCACATTTAGACGATTCAGTCATGTAAAGTGTGCAGTGGTTCTCCAGATAGAAGATGCAGAGTGCTTCACACTGTATTTACCTTCCAAGGACTCCCAATGCGTATCCAGCAATGACAATGTAGGTGCCAAACGCCATCAAAGGGATGTACAGGTCTGGTGCATTGATATCCTGAATTGGAGGTTTGTACGATAGCCTTCCTCCTACAGGTTGAGTTATTCTCGTCCAATGGCCCTTAAGGAAGACAATAAATGCAATATGCATGTTATGAGACTTCAGAGTATGCAAATCTTGCAAGGAAAAAAAGGAGAGAGAACAACAGCGCTTACCCTGTGAAAGAAAGGGAACAAGACGACCTTCAGTTTGTTCCTCACATACTGGCTGTTGACTTGAAAATAGTATTGAGGGTCGGACAAATATTGAGTAATCTGACACAATCAAGTGAGGTTAGCTTGGCAAGTTTAAAAAATATTATCCACGAAAGAGAATTGAATAAAGTTGAGGACATACATTGCTCTGCATGAACTCAGAACTCGAACCAAGAAATTTCTCTCCATATGCTCCAAGTCCAGTACGGATCAGTCCAGGTCCAGCACCATACATGGCACTTTCAAAAGGATTTGGTGGTGCATTTGCAGGTCTAGGACCTAAGCCACCCAGATCACTATTCATTGCTGCCATGATAATAACTGAGCAGACAGTCAGAAAACAATGTATTCAGAACAGTATAACAAAAGAAAACTGTGCTCAAAAGTATTTTGCGACAAGTTGAAGTCAAGAATCGTAAGATGGTCTGTATCCAATTGATGATCAACAAACAGTAATCAAAATTCGAAAGTAATACTAAGTTCATTATGATCCCAACTCCCAAGTCAAGAGAAGGAAAGAACAGCAGAAACAAATCATAGCTCAATGAATTTCATGACATAACACCCATCCTTCCAAGATGAAGTGGTGATGCTAACGAGAATGTGTCATAAAACTACTTTGACGGAGATAAAAGGAAAGACAGGTGATCCACATCAGCACATCTCATTTTGGCTGGTGCAGCCTGTTGCCTTAGAGCATCTCCAGCCGTTCGGCCCCCCAGGGTGCCGAAAAAGAGCGGCCTGGGGGCGAGCCGGCGCTAGTTCAGCCCCTGGGGTTTGGTTCGAACCCAGTCACACGCCCACGGTCGCCGCGGGTTCGGCGAAGTTCGTCTTGTTTTTTTGCAAACTCGGCGACTTTTGCATGAACTCGGCCATTTTGCATCCAAATTTGTACAAAAAACGTAAAACATGCGTGAACTAACTTAAAAACGAACTAAAACGCCTAGCCAGTGCCGCCACCGTCGCCGCCGCCGCCGTCTACATGCCGAGAAGCCTATAGAAGCGGGTGTAGTCGCCGCCGCCGTCGTCGTCATCGCGCCTCGCCCGCGGCGTCCCTGCTACACCCCTCACCCAGGTCGCCGACAGCGCATGACGGCCCATCTCGACCTCGTCGTCGCTGTCAATGACGATAACGCCGCCCTCCTCGGCCCGGCGACGGGCCTCGGCGCGGCTGCGGGCCTGGGTCTCCAGGTAAGCCCGACGCTGGCGGCGCACCTGCTCGCGGACGTAGTCCTCCCTCGCCCATTTGAGGGCGGACTCGTCGTCGGGGGCCACCATGCCGGCGTGCTCCGGCTTCACCGGGGGCGCGTCCGGCTTGGGCTTCGGCCGGACAAGGCGAAGGGAGCGCCCCGTCGGTGTCGTCGCAAGCGACGGCTCGTTGATGACGAGGGCGCCACTCCGCGCGTGACGCCCGAGCGGTGTCTCCTCCGGCTCCGGCTTGACGGGGCGGATGGCCGGCGAGCCGAAGCCCGACAAGGAGGACGACCCCGGCTCCATTCGCCGCGGTATCCAGGAACTACCGCGGCGGCGAGAGAAGGAGGGGGGCGCCGGGTACTCCAGTCGCGGCACATTGCCGGTCTCGATGTGGTCGAGGACGGCGTCGAGTGTGCGGCCGGGGACACCCCACCACTCGCGCCGTCCTTCGGAGTTGAGGCGGCCGCGGGGGATGACGCCGTTGACGGAGGCGATCTGCTCGTCGCGGCGGGCCTGGAAGTACAGCGTCCACAGCGTTTCGCTGTCGGGCGCGTACCTCGGCTCGTTCCGCTGCTCCTCTGTCAGCGAGGAGCGGATGCTGGCGATCTCCGCCCGCCGCGCGGCTCCTTCGGGGGGCGCCGGGTACTCGGCCTCGTACAGAAGGCGCGCCTCCAGCTCCTGGAGGTGTCGGCGGCCGAAGCCGTTCGTCGCTGCGCCGTCGCCTGGGTATCTCTCGGCCATTTTGCTCGTCGACAGTGGAAGGCAGTGGGGGGGAGAGCTCGTCGGCGAGAAGAAGGCTTGCGCGGGAGGGAGAGCGGGAGTGTGTGGCGCTCACCGGCGGGGAGGGCGCCTTTTATAGCCGAAGCGGGGGTGGCAGTGGGCGGCATGCAACCGGACGCGTGGCGCATGCGAGCGGACGCGCGTCGGCGGCGTCTTCACTGCGCCGCCCATGAGGCATCAATGGAGGCTGACCGGCGCGGCAGCGCGGCAGCCTTCGCATTGATTCCCACGGGAACCGAGGCGATGAGGACGACCAAGCGGCCGTCTCGCTGACTCGGCGGGCCCGCAGCTGCTTCGCGCCAAAACGCTCGCCCCGGCGCCCCCGAGCGCCACCCGGCGTGTCGGGTTCGGCCTGGGTCCGCTGGCGCTGATTTCGGCCAAAGCCGGCGAAAAACGGGCTCCTGGGGGCGCGGCTGGGCCTTTTTTGGGCGCCGGCGGAAAAAAATCGCCTCGGGAGGCCGTTCTGGGGGCGCGGCTGGAGATGCTCTTAGTTTAACAACTACTCCCTCCGTTCCGAAATATAAGTCTTTTTAGACATTTCAAATGGACTACAACATACAGATGTATGTAGACATATTTTAGAGTGTAGATTCACTCATTTGGCTCCGTATGTAGTCACTTGTTGGAATCTCTAGAAAGACTTATATTTGGGAACGGAGGGAGTAACATTCTGTAGTAATATGACGGCCTAACAGGAAGCATTGTCCGTTAAGACTTTTCTTGGTCAAAGAAAAATGCATCAGGTTATCATTGCACTGATCTGAGGTCATTCCATAATCTTTACAACAACAACGAAGCCTTTAGTCCCAAACAAGTTGGGGTAGGCTAGAGCTGAAACCCAAAACATCTCAACCAACTCATGGTTCTGGCACATGGATGGCAAGCTTTCCTTAACTGGCTAAATAAATTTTAAAGCAAACAAAGCCACCATGGCAATTGAGTGCACGGTCCTGAATCCAAGAAACTGCAAATTGTCTTTACAAACAGTGTGTTATGGTACATATTGGTGATTTTACCAGTTCCCTTAATTACTTGTTCTGGTGAACTACAAAAGTAATAGGATCCTAAAGGCTTACCCAATGTCCCACTTCCATCCGCAAATCCAGTTATTCTCAGATCTACTACACGCTACTCTAAAACTTCTTTCCAGAAAGATAACCACACTAATCTATACTTCTCTTTAACCTCCAATAGCAGGGCAGCCGCCGTAAACTACATTCTTCCTGATCCCATCCCAAATTCCAGGGGCGGACCTAACGTGGGGCACGCGGGATCAGTCGAATCCCCTAGTTTCTTCCAATTTCGAAACGAATTGCTACCCGTGGTCAACGCAGCAACGGAATACGATGGGGATGGGATGGATCGGAGTGCCCACTCCAGAAAGTAAGATCTGCATCAGATTGCTCACAGCAAAGACAACTCGTACAATACAAGTATCTCAGAACAATCCAAGCAAGCTAGGGTTCATCGCAGACAGGCGTGGATCTAGATGGTGCGCCAGGGCGTGCACCAGCGCAAACCCAGAATTTGTGGAGGTTAGTTTGGGGTTTACCTCAGGAACCAATGCCGTACAAGATCGCGGACAGGGTGGGGGCAGCAACGGGGGCGATGAGGTGGAACGGGGACTGGGACTGGGACGGGGACGGCGGTGACGCGCGTGAGGGGCGGAGTGTTGGGGGGTGGCTGGTGAGGCGTCGGCGGTGTCGTAGGATGCGGCACGGCGGAACTGTAGGGCACGACGGAGGTAGACTACTCTGGGTCTAGAGTCGCGTTCGCCGTTGGGTCAGATTGGAGCTTGGGGAAAAGGGATCTTTTCTTTTCTCTTCTTCCTTTTTTTTAACGCACTACGTACAACGCAAAGCTGATACATATCTTTATCTTTAATCTTTACCCCTATATATAATAATAAAGCAAATTAGGTTTTTTTCGTCCGTCATGCCATTTTTCAAAAAAGTCCCTCTATTTCAGATAATTCAACCCGCAGTCCTGTTTTAAGTTAAAACGAATCGTTATTTTCATATTTTACACAAAAGTCCTTGTCTTTTCTTGAAATCAACCCGCAGTCCGGATTTAAGTCACACCCGAACCGTTATTTACATTTTTCGAAACCCATGTTTTAGGTAATTCATCCGTGGATCATATTTAAGTCAAACAAATGCTTTTTAAAATCATCCATATCTTTTAAACCGTAACTCCGATTTGAACATGGTATATATGAAATTTGATTAGAAATATATGTAGAATATGAATATGAGATTATTTTTACGTTTTAAGTATCTTTAAATATTATTTTGGAATATATTTGAGTCAAACCAAATGATTTTCTAAATTATCTGTATCTTTTAAACCGTAACTTCGATTTTAACATATTATATATGAAATTTTATTAGAAAAATGTGTGGAATCTAAATATGATGTTAATTTTACCTGTTAAATATTTTTAAAATATTGTTATGGAAGCAAACTTATAATTTATAGCCCAAGATCCGTTTTTTCATACCGGCGGCGATCCGGATTGCAAATAAACACTCCACTATAACCATATACGGAAAAGAAAACATCGATAACTACACGTGCATACGTCTCAAAAATATCGCAAGGGAAAACAACAGATTTCTCTTCGCGAGAGTGAGAGAAAGCGAGCGAGAGAGAGAGAGAGAGAGGGAGAGAGAGAGGGAGAGGGAGGAGAGAGGGAGAGAGAGACGCCTTAGGATTAACCATATTCAACACACGTTTTTTGTTGTTTTGTGTGAACACCGAGGCCATCGCCGGCGAGGGTGAGAAGGAGGATAAGCGGCAACACAAATATGATGCCTCGCAAAAATAAAGAAGATGGACCTATTGTGGTCTTGAGTGACGGTTGTTGAGTTAAGAGTGTGTGTTATGTTTTCTCTCCCGTTGCAACGCACGGGCTCTTTTGCTAGTGCACATACATACACTCATCTTAGAGCATCTCGGGCCGTTGGGCCCCTAGGGTGACAAAAAAAGCCGCCTAGGGGCGAACCGACGCAAGTTTGGCGCTTGGGGCGACTCTGCCCCCAGTCGTCGCCCACCAGGTCGCCGCGAGTTCGGGAAATTACGTACAAACTTGTGCAAACTCGACGATCTGGTACGAACTCGGCGAAATTTCATTAAAATTTGAAAAAAAATGCAAACTACGGCAAACTACGCTAGCCACTACGCCGCGTCCACCGCCCGTCATCTACATGCCGAGAAGCCTGTAGAAACGGGTGTAGTCGCCTCCGCCGTCGTCGTTGTCGTCGCGTGCCCTGCCGGAGCCACCCCCGTCCCTGACGCACCCCTGCCCAGGGTCGCCGACATGCGGCGGGGCACTGGACGGCCCGGCCTCGCCCTCCTCGTTGCTGTCGAGGACGATGACTGTAGCGACCAGACCTCAAAAAGTCTGATCTTTGTGCATCATTGTCATCCCTGGATCGGTAATGCTGACACGCACAGTACTTGAAGGATTTATAACAGAGTAGCAATCACACACTTATTACATCGAATGTCTCAAGAGTTAAAATAAATATGGCTTAAGGCCATCTAATACCAATAACAACGAAAGGCTTGGAAGATAAAGTGAGTCCATCAACTCCAACGGCATCACTGGGTGAAAGATCACGACCTAAGGCACCTTACTCGTCGTCTGAAAAGTCTGCAACATGAACGTTGCAGCCCGAGAATGGGTCAGCACATGAAACATGCTGGCAATGTAACACATAGAAAGTAATGAACAGAATAATGCTATCACTACATGCATATATGGCTGGTGGAAAGCTCTATGGTTACAGTTTTGCATAAAGCCAATTTTCCCTACAATAAAGGAATAAATTTTATTTAATCATGGTGGTTGTTAAATATTGAGAAGGTTCACCCAACTCAATCCCAATTAAGCATCATCATTAAACCCAACAAATTAAATTAAGTAACATAATGAGATTCACATGATAATCCAGGTACTAGATACTCAAAACGTCTATAACCGGGGACACTGCTAACCATGAGTAGTTTGTACACTCTGCAGAGGTTTGCGCACTTTTCCCTACAAGACTCGATCTCCTCCGTTAGATTTCTCGCACTTCATGGTGTTTGAGAAACGGATGACCGAGACACAGTCTTTCAGAAGCGTTAGCACCTTACAATGGATAGACAGTACCACCTACATCCCCTACATCTGCTAGTCTACCACTGTAAGAGTTCACACGACTTAATCAACTATGCTAGAGCCCATAATAGCTTGTGGCTGCACACGGAAGTTTCTAGCATTAATAATCTTATGATCCCTTTGAAGGAAATATGCCCTAGAGGCAATAATAAAGTTATTATTTATTTCCTCATATCATGATAAATGTTTATTATTCATGCTAGAATTGTATTAACCGGAAACATGATACATGTGTGAATACATAGACAAACATATAGTCACTAGTATGCCTCTACTTGACTAGCTCATTAATCAAAGATGGTTATGTTTCCTAACCATTGACATGTGTTGTCATTTGATTAATGGGATCACATCATTAGGAGAATGAGGTGATTGACATGACCCATCCCGTTAGCTTAGCACTTGATCGTTTAGTATTCTGCTATTGCTTCCTTCATGACTTATACATGTTCCTGTAACTATGAGAATTGTGTAACTCCCGTTTACCGGAGGAACACTTTGGGTACTACCAAACGTCACAACATAACTGGGTGATTATAAAGGAGTACTACAGGTGTCTCCGAAGGTACATGTTGAGTTAGCATAATTCGAGATTAGGTTTTGTCACTCCGATTGTCGGAGAGGTATCTCTGGGCCCTCTCGGCAATGCTCATCACCTAAGCCTTGCAAGCATGTAACTAATGAGTTAGTTATAAGATGAAGTATTACAGAACGAGTAAAGAGACTTGTCGATAACGAGATTGAACTAGGTATTGGATACCGACGATCGAATCTCGGACAAGTAACATACCGATGACAAAGGAACAACGTATGTTGTTATGCGGTTTGACCGATAAAGATCTTCGTAGAATATGTAGGAACCAATATGGGCATCCAGGTCCCGCTATTGGTTATTGACCAGAGATGTGTCTCAGTCATGTCTACATCGTTCTCGAACCGTAGGGTCCGCACGCTTAAGGTTTCGATGACAGTTATATTATGAGTTTATGTATTTTGATGTACCGAAGGTTGTTCGGAGTCCCGGATATGATTACGGACATGACGAGGAGTCTCGAAATGGTCGAGACATAAAGATTGATATATTGGACGGATATATTTGGACACCGGAAAGGTTCTGGAGAAGTTTGGAGCCCCGGGAGGTTACCGGAACCCCCCGGGAGGTATATGGGCCTTATTGGGCCCATGTAGGAGGAAGAGAGAAGGAGCAAGGGAAGGGGGCGTGCCCCCCCCCAAGCCCAATCCGAATTGGGGAGGGGGGCCGCCCCCCCTTTCCTTTCTCCTCCCCCCTCTTCCTATTACTACTACTAGTACTACTTCCTAATACTAGTACTCTTTCCTTCCCCCTCCAAATAAGATAAGGAAAAGAGAGGGAAACCTACTTGGAGTAGGTTTCCCCCTCCTCATGGCGCGCCCCCCCTAGGGCCGGCCACCTCCTCCCTCCCTCCTTTATATACGGGGGTAGGGGGGCACCCTAGAACACACAAGTTGATCATTGATCGTTCCTTAGCCGTGTGCGGTGCCCCCCTCCACGATATTACACCTCGGTCATATTGTAGCGGTGCTTAGGCGAAGCCCTGCAACAGGAGAACATCAAGATCGTCACCACGCCGTCGTGCTGACGGAACTCCCCCTCGGCGCCTCTGCTGGATCGGAGATCGAGGGTGCATCATCGAGTTGTACGCGTGTCAAGAACTCGGAGGTGCCGGAGTAACGGTACTTGGATCGGTTGAACCGGAGGACGTACGACTACTTCCTCTACGTTGCGTCAACGCTTCCGCTTCGGTCTACGAGGGTACGTAGACAACACTCTCCCCTCGTTGCTATATCATCACCATGATCTTGCGTGTGCGTAGGAAATTTTTTGAAATTACTACGTTCCCCAACAGTGGCATCCGAGCCTAGGTTTTATGTGTTGATGTTATATGCACGAGTAGAACACAAGTGAGTTGTGGACGATATAAGTCATACTGCCTACCAGCATGTCATACTTTGGTTCAGCGGTATTGTGAGATGAAGCGGCCCGGACCGACATTACACGTACCCTTACGCGAGACTGGTTTCACCGTTACGAGCATTCGTGCTTAAAGGTGGCTGGCGGGTGTCTGTCTCTCTCACTTTAGTTGAACCGAGTGTGGCTACGCCCGGTCCTTGTGAAGGTTAAAACGGAGTCTATTTGACAAACTATCATTGTGGTTTTGATGCGTAGGTGATATTGGTTCTTGCTTAAGCCCGTAGCAGCCACGTAAAATTTGCAACAACAAAGTAGAGGACGTCTAACTTGTTTTTGCAGGGCATGTTGTGATGTGATATGGCCAAGACATGATGCTATATTTTATTGTATGAGATGATCATGTTTTGTAACCGAAGTTATCGGCAACTGGCAGGAGCCATATGGTTGTCGCTTTATTGTATGAAATGCAAACGCCCTGTAATTGCTTTACTTTATCACTAAGCGGTAGCGATAGTCGTAGAAGCAATAGATGGCGTAACGACAACGATGCTACGATGGAGATCAAGGTGTCGCGCCGGTGACGATGGTGATCACGACGGTGCTTCGAAGATGGAGATCACAAGCACAAGATGATGATGGCCATATCATATCACTTATATTGATTGCATGTGATGTTTATCCTTTATGCATCTTATCTTGCTTTGATTGACGGTAGCATTTTAAGATGATCTCTCACTAATTATCAAGAAGTGTTCTCCCTGAGTATGCACCGTTGCGAAAGTTCTTCGTGCCGAGACACCACGTGATGATCGGGTGTGATAGGCTCTACGTTCAAATACAACGGGTGCAAAACAGTTGCACACGCGGAATACTCAGGTTATACTTGACGAGCCTAGCATATACAGATATGGCCTCGGAACACGGGGACCGAAAGGTCGAGCGTGAATCATATAGTAGATATGATCAACATAGAGATGTTCACCATTGAAACTACTCCATCTCACGTGATGATCGGACATGGTTTAGTTGATTTGGATCACGTAATCACTTAGATGACTAGAGAGATGTCTGTCTAAGTGGGAGTTCTTTAGTAATATGATTAATTGAACTTAAATTTATCATGAACTTAGTACCTGATAGTATTTTGCTTGTCTATGTTTGTTTGTAGATAGATGGCTCGTGCTATTGTTCCGTTGAATTTTAATGCGTTCCTTGAGAAAGCAAAGTTGAAAGATGATGGTAGCAATTACACGGACTGGGTCCGTAACCTGAGGATTATCCTCATTGCTGCACAGAAGAGTTACGTCCTGGAAGCACCGCTGGGTGCCAGGCCTGCTGCTGATGCAACTGACGATGTTAAGAACGTCTGGCAGAGCAAAGCTGATGACTACTCTATAGTTCAGTGTGCCATGCTTTACGGCTTAGAACCGGGTCTTCAACGACGTTTTGAACGTCATGGGGCATATGAGATGTTCCAGGAGTTGAAGTTAATATTTCAAGCAAATGCCCGGATTGAGAGATATGAAGTCTCCAATAAGTTCTACAGCTGCAAGATGGAGGAGAACAGTTCTGTCAGTGAGCATATACTCAAAATGTCTGGGTATAATAATCACTTGATTCAACTGGGAGTTAATCTTCCGGATTATAGCGTCATTGACAGAATTCTCCAATCACTGCCACCAAGCTACAAGAGCTTTGTGATGAACTATAATATGCAAGGGATGAACAAGACTATTCCCGAGCTCTTCGCGATGCTGAAAGCCGCGGAGGTAGAAATCAAAAAGGAGCATCAAGTGTTGATGGTCAACAAGACCACTGGTTTCAAGAAAAGGGGCAAAGGGAAGAAGAAGGGGAACTTCAAAAGGAACGGCAAACAAGTTGCTGCTCAAGTGAAGAAACCCAAGTCTGGACCTAAGCCTGAAACTGAGTGCTTCTACTGCAAGCACACTGGACACTGGAAGCGGAACTGCCCCAAGTATTTGGCGGATAAGAAGGATGGCAAAGTGAACAAAGGTATATGTGATATACATGTTATTGATGTGTACCTTACTAATGCTCGCAGTAGCACCTGGGTATTTGATACTGGTTCAGTTGCTAACATTTGCAACTCGAAACAGGGACTACGGATTAAGCGAAGATTAGCTAAGGACGAGGTGACGATGCGCGTGGGAAATGGTTCCAAAGTCGATGTGATCGCGGTCGGCACGCTACCTCTACATCTACCATCGGGATTAGTTTTAGACCTGAATAATTGTTATTTGGTGCCTGCGTTGAGCATGAACATTATATCTGGATCTTGTTTGATGCGAGATGGTTATTCATTTAAATCAAAGAATAATGGTTGTTCTATTTATATGAGTAATATCTTTTATGGTCATGCACCCTTGAAGAGTGGTCTATTTTTATTAAATCTCGATAGTAGTGGTACACATATTCATAATGTTGAAGCCAAAAGATGCAGAGTTGATAATGATAGTGCAACATATTTGTGGCACTGCCGTTTAGGTCATATCGGTGTAAAACGCATGAAGAAACTCCATACTGATGGACTTCTGGAATCACTTGATTATGAATCACTTGGTACTTGCGAACCGTGCCTCATGGGCAAGATGACCAAAAACACCGTTCTCCGGATCTATGGAGAGAGCAACAGATTTGTTGGAAATCATACATATAGATGTATGTGGTCCGATGAATGTTGAGGCTCGTGGCGGATATCGTTATTTCCTCACCTTCACAGATGATTTGAGCAGATATGAGTATATCTACTTGATGAAGCACAAGTCTGAAACATTTGAAAAGTTCAAAGAATTTCAGAGTGAAGTAGAAAATCATCGTAACAAGAAAATAAAGTTTCTACGATCTGATCGTGGAGGAGAATATTTGAGTTACGAGTTTGGTTTACATTTCAAACAATGTGGAATAGTTTCGCAACTCACGCCACCTGGAACACCACAGCGAAATGGTGTGTCCGAGCGTTGTAATCGTACTTTACTTGATATGGTGCGATCTATGATGTCTCTTACCGATTTACCGCTATCGTTTTGGGGTTATGCTTTAGAGACGGCCGCATTCACGTTAAATAGGGCACCATCAAAATCCGTTGAGACGACGCCTTATGAACTGTGGTTTGGCAAGAAACCAAAGTTGTCGTTTCTCAAAGTTTGGGGCTGCGATGCTTATGTGAAGAAACTTCAACTAGATAAGCTCGAACCCAAATCGGAGAAATGTGTCTTCATAGGATACCCAAAGGAGACAATTGGGTACACCTTCTATCACAGATCTGAAGGCAAGATTTTCGTTGCTAAAATCGGATCCTTTCTAGAGAAGGAGTTTCTCTCGAAAGAAGTGAGTGGGAGGAAAGTAGAACTTGATGAGATAACTGTATCTACTCCCTTATTGGAAAGTAGTTCATCACAAGAACCGGTTCCTGTGACAACTACACCAATTAGTGAGGAAGCTAATGATATTGATCATGAAACTTCAGATCAAGTTTCTACTGAACCTCGTAGGTCTACCAGAGTAAGATCCGCACCAGAGTGGTACGGAAATCCTATTCTGGAAGTCATGTTACTAGACCATGATGAACCTACGAACTATGAGGAAGCGATGATGAGCCCAGATTCCGCAAAATGGCTAGAGGCCATGAAATCTGAGATAGGATCCATGTATGAAAACAAAGTATGGACTTTGGTTGACTTGCCCGATGATCGGCAAGCCATTGAGAATAAATGGATCTTTAAGAAGAAGACTGACGCTGATGGTAATGTTACTGTGTACAAAGCTCAACTTGTTGCAAAAGGTTTTCGACAAGTTCAAGGGGTTGACTACGATGAGACTTTCTCACCCGTAGCGATGCTTAAGTCTGTCCGAATCATGTTGGCTATTGCTGCATTTCATGATTATGAAATTTGGCAAATGGATGTCAAGACTGCATTCTTGAATGGATTTCTAGAAGAAGAGTTGTATATGATGCAACCTGAAGGTTTTGTTGATCCAAAAGGTGCTGACAAAGTGTGCAAGCTCCAAGGTTCCATTTATGGACTGGTGCAAGCATCTCGGAGTTGGAATAAACGTTTTGATAGTGTGATCAAAGCATATGGCTTTATACAGACTTTTGGAGAAGCCTGTATTTACAAGAAAGTGAGTGGGAGCTCTGTAGCATTTCTAGTTTTATATGTTGATGACATATTATTAATTGGAAATGATATAGAATTTCTGGATAGCATAAAGGGATACTTGAATAAAAGTTTTTCAATGAAAGACCTCGGTGAAGCTGCTTACATATTGGGCATCAAGATCTATAGAGATAGATCAAGACGCTTAATAGGACTTTCACAAAGTACATACCTTGACAAAATTTTGAAAAAGTTCAAAATGGATCAGGCAAAGAAAGGATTCTTGCCTGTGCTACAAGGTGTGAAGTTGAGTCAAACTCAATGCCCGACCACAAGCAGAAGATAGAGAGAAAATGAAAGATGTTCCCTATACTTCAGCCATAGGCTCTATCATGTATGCAATGCTCGGTACCAGACCTGACGTATGTTTAGCAATAAGCTTGGCAGGTAGGTACCAAAGTAATCCAGGAGTGGATCACTGGACAGCGGTCAAGAACATCCTGAAATACCTGAAAAGGACTAAGGATATGTTTCTCGTATATGGAGGTGACAAAGAGCTAGTCGTAAATGGTTACGTCGATGCAAGCTTTGACACTGATCCGGACGATTCTAAATCACAGACCGGATACGTGTTTTTATTAAACGGTGGAGCTGTAAGTTGGTGCAGTTCTAGACAAAGCGTCGTGGCGGGATCTACATGTGAAGCGGAGTACATAGCTGCTTCTGAAGCAGCAAATGAAGGAGTCTGGATGAAGGAGTTCATTTCCGATCTAGGTGTCATACCTAGTGCATCGGGACCAATGAAGATCTTCTGTGACAATACTGGTGCAATTGCCTTGGCAAAGGAATCCAGATTTCACAAGAGGACCAAGCACATCAAGAGACGCTTCAATTCCATACGGGACCAAGTCCAAGTGGGAGACATAGAGATTAGCAAGATACATACGGATCTGAATGTTGCAGACCCGTTGACTAAGCCTCTCTCACGAGCAAAACATGATCAGCACCAAGACTCCATGGGTGTTAGAATCATTACTATGTAATCTAGATTATTGACTCTAGTGCAAGTGGGAGACTGAAGGAAATATGCCCTAGAGGCAATAATAAAGTTATTATTTATTTCCTCATATCATGATAAATGTTTATTATTCATGCTAGAATTGTATTAACCGGAAACATGATACATGTGTGAATACATAGACAAACATATAGTCACTAGTATGCCTCTACTTGACTAGCTCATTAATCAAAGATGGTTATGTTTCCTAACCATTGACATGTGTTGTCATTTGATTAATGGGATCACATCATTAGGAGAATGAGGTGATTGACATGACCCATCCCGTTAGCTTAGCACTTGATCGTTTAGTATTCTGCTATTGCTTCCTTCATGACTTATACATGTTCTTGTAACTATGAGAATTGTGTAACTCCCGTTTACCGGAGGAACACTTTGGGTACTACCAAACGTCACAACGTAACTGGGTGATTATAAAGGAGTACTACAGGTGTCTCCGAAGGTACATGTTGAGTTAGCATAATTCGAGATTAGGTTTTGTCACTCCGATTGTCGGAGAGGTATCTCTGGGCCCTCTTGGCAATGCTCATCACCTAAGCCTTGCAAGCATGTAACTAATGAGTTAGTTATAAGATGAAGTATTACAGAACGAGTAAAGAGACTTGTCGATAACGAGATTGAACTAGGTATTGGATACCGACGATCGAATCTCGGACAAGTAACATACCGATGACAAAGGGAACAATGTATGTTGTTATGCGGTTTGACCGATAAAGATCTTCGTAGAATATGTAGGAACCAATATGGGCATCCAGGTCCCGCTATTGGTTATTGACCAGAGATGTGTCTCAGTCATGTCTACATCGTTCTCGAACCGTAGGGTCCGCACGCTTAAGGTTTCGATGACAGTTATATTACGAGTTTATGTATTTTGATGTACCGAAGGTTGTTCGGAGTCCTGGATATGATTACGGACATGACGAGGAGTCTCGAAATGGTCGGGACATAAAGATTGATATATTGGATGGATATATTTGGACACCGGAAAGGTTCCGGAGAAGTTTGGAGCCCCGGGAGGTTACCGGAACCCCCCGGGAGGTATATGGGCCTTATTGGGCCCATGTAGGAGGAAGAGAGAAGGAGCAAGGGAAGGGGGCGCACCCCCCCAAGCCCAATCCGAATTGGGGAGGGGGGCCGGCCCCCCCTTTCCTTTCTCCTTCCCCCTCTTCCTATTACTACTACTAGTACTACTTCCTAATACTAGTACTCTTTCCTTCCCCCTCCAAATAAGATAAGGAAAAGAGAGGGAAACCTACTTGGAGTAGGTTTCCCCCTCCTCATGGCACGCCCCCCTAGGGCCGGCCACCTCCTCCCTCCCTCCTTTATATACGGGGGTAGGGGGCACCCTAGAACACACAAGTTGATCATTGATCGTTCCTTAGCCGTGTGCGGTGCCCCCCTCCACGATATTACACGTCGGTCATATTGTAGCGGTGCTTAGGCGAAGCCCTGCAACAGGAGAACATCAAGATCGTCACCACGCCGTCGTGCTGACGGAACTCCCCCTCGGCGCCTCTGCTGGATCGGAGATCGAGGGTGCGTCATCGAGCTGTACGCGTGTCAAGAACTCGGAGGTGCCGGAGTAACGGTACTTGGATCGGTTGAACCGGAGGACGTACGACTACTTCCTCTATGTTGCGTCAACGCTTCCGCTTCGGTCTACGAGGGTACGTAGACAACACTCTCCCCTTGTTGCTATATCATCACCATGATCTTGCGTGTGCGTAGGAATTTTTTTGAAATTACTACGTTCCCCAACACCCTTTGAGCCTGGGTGGCGGTCCATAGGAAAATCACACGGTACCCCAGGATTTCCAAAAAAATACAGGCAATCACTGGGTTCCCCAGGTGCCTCAATCCACCCAAATGTGTATTTAAGTAGCCACCTTAAGTTAACCATTAATAAACAACTCACATCTGTCATGGATACACTCACCTAATCCACGTCTACTAGCATAGCATAGCAATATAAGCAAACGTAGAAGTAGCTCCTGAAGGTTTGATAATAAACAGGACAATAGGTACTCCCTCATCTACTTTCCAAAACCCACATATTAATCAGATCCTAACCATGCAATTGTTTGAGGATTGATCTAATGCAATAAAACTGGGTAGTAAAGAGGTATGATCAAAGTGTTACTTGCCTTGCTGATGATCCGTGAAACCTAGAGACTCGTAGTAGCACGCTGCGCACTCCGGGTACTCTATCGCAACCAAATAAGCATACAATAAGCACTCATCTAATGCACGGGTAAAACTCAAATGAGAGATCTAACCAGAAAATTCAACTTAAGAACTCCGGTTTACAAAAAGAATCAAATCAAACGAAGCAACGAAACTCAAACGGCGAAAGAAACAAGCTTCGTTTACTAATATGGACCTAAGTCAACTTGTTTGAGTTGGTTAAATAGAAAGAGGGTTTCGAGACGAAACTCTAGGTGCCTAAATCGCCTAATTCCGATAAACGAGTGAAAAGTTATACTAAAACGAAAATCGGATCAGAAATCACGATCGAAAATAATCACGAAAAACCCGAGAAAAAAACCTGACGAACAGGCTAACGAACGAACGTTCGCTGTCTGCGGCTAAACGATGAAAACCGTTCGTTAAAACGAACGTACGGACGAACGTCCGCTAAATAACTAAACCAGGAAAAACCGACGAACCGAAACTACTAAAAAACGAATCTAGGGTTTTAAAAAAACCGAATGGTTTTATAAAAAAACAGCGGCGGCTACCTCGGGTCCGGCGGGATTCTGGGGAGGCGGCTGGGCGGCGGATCGGCGGCGGCGCGGGGCGGCGGATAGGCGGCGGGGAAGCTCCGGCGGCGTCGACGGCGGCTGGCGCGAGACGACGCAGCGGCGGCGACGGCGGCGCGGGACGGCGCGGCGGCAGCTAGGGTTCGGGGGCGCGGGGTGGGCTGGCGGCGGTATGGGCTTTGGGGCAGGGGGCCCGGCTTATAAAGCCCCCCCCCCCTCCCGGGCGGAGTCCCGCTCGGGTACGGCCCGGAGTCGGTTTACTTTTTTTAAAAAAATAATTCCAGCGTGCAGAAAAAGAAAGAAAAGAAATACTAAACAGACTCCAAAAATCCCGAAATAAATTTTCCCCGTCCTCTAAAAATAAGCCGGACAAGATGAACATTTATTTGGGCCTAAAATGCAATTTTGGAAAAATGCGCATTTTTCCTAATTCAAATAAAATAGCGATAAAACTCTGAAATAAATCTTATTTGATTTTAATATTAAATCTCCAATATTTCTTTATTTTGGGAAAGTCTATTCCCTCTTTCATATTTTTATAAAAGAAATATATGAAGATAAAATAATTAAAATCAAATGATCCTCTTTTCAAAATTTGAGAAAAACTCAAATATGAAAATAACGAAATCCCCAACTCTCTCCGTGGGTCCTTGAGTTGCGTAGAATTTCGAGGATCAAACAAAAATGCAATAAAATATGATATGCAATGATGATCTAATGTATAACATTCCAAATTAAAAATTTGGGATGTTACAAACCTACCCCCCTTAAGATGAATCTCGCTCTCGAGATTCGGGTTGGCTAGAAAATAGGTGAGGGTGGTCCTTCCGTAGGTCTTCCTCTCGCTCCCAGGTGGCTTCATCCTCGGTATGGTGGCTCCACTGAACTTTGTAGAACTTGATAACCTTGCTGCGTGTGACTCGACTGGCAAACTCGAGAATCTTGACTAGTTTCTCCTCATAGGTCAAATCACTATCCAACTGAATCGCTTCGAGTGGCACTTTATCTCTCGGAGGGATATCGGCCATCTCTGCATGGCACTTCTTCAACTGGGAAACGTGGAACACATCATGAACTCTTGACAATCCTTCGGGCAATTCCAACTTGTAAGCAACTTCTCCCATACGCTCCAAAACTTTGTATGGTCCCACAAAACGCGGTGCTAACTTTCCCTTAACTCCAAAACGCTTAACTCCTCGAAGTGGGGACACACGAAGATAAACTCTGTCTCCGACTTCGTAAACTGTCTCCTTGCATTTCAAATCCGCATAGCTCTTCTGCCTGGACTGGGCTACCTTGAGTCTATCGTGAATCAGCTGAACCTTCTCTTCAGACTCCTTAATCAAATCGGGTCCAAATAACTGGCTGTTGGAAATATGCCCTAGAGGCAATAATAAAAGGATTATTATTATATTTCCTTGTTCATGATAATTGTCTTTATTCATGCTATAACTGTATTATCCGGAAATCGTAATACACGTGTGAATACATAGACCATAATATGTCCCTAGTAAGCCTCTAGTTGACTAGCTCGTTGATCAACAGATAGTCATGGTTTCCTGGCTATGGACATTGGATGTCGTTGATAACGGGATCACATCATTAGGAGAATGATGTGATGGACAAGACCCAATCCTAAGCATAGCACAAGATCATGTAGTTCGTTTGCTAGAGCTTTTCCAATGTCAAGTATCCTTTCCTTAGACCATGAGATCGTGTAACTCCCGGATGCCGTAGGAGTGCTTTGGGTGTACCAAACGTCACAACGTAACTGGGTGACTATAAAGGTGCACTACAGGTACCTCCGAAAGTGTCTGTTGGGTTGACACGGATCGAGACTGGGATTTGTCACTCCGTATGACGGAGAGGTATCTCTGGGCCCACTCGGTAATGCATCATCATAATGAGCTCAAAGTGACCAAGTGGTTGGTCACGGGATCATGCATTACGGTACGAGTAAAGTGACTTGCCGGTAATGAGACTGAACGAGGTATTGGGATACCGACGATCGAGTCTCGGGCAAGTAACGTACCGATTGACAAAGGGAATTGAATACGGGGTTGTTTAATCCTCGACATCGTGGTTCATCCGATGAGATCATCGAGGAGCATGTGGGAGCCAACATGCGTATCCAGATCCCGCTGTTGGTTATTGCCCGAGAGTCGTCTCGGTCATGTCTACGTGTCTCCCGAACCCGTAGGGTCTACACACTTAAGGTTCGGTGACGCTAGGGTTGTATGAATATGAGTATGCAGCATACCGAATGTTGTTCGGAGTCCCAGATGAGATCTCGGACGTCACGAGGATTTCCGGAATGGTCCGGAGGTAAAGAATTATATATAGGAAGTGTTGTTTCGGCCAACGGGAAAGTTTTGGGGTCACCCGGTATTGTACCGGGACCACCTGAAGGGTCCCGGGGGTCCACCGGGTGGGGCCACCCATCCCGGAGGGCCCCAAGGGCTGAAGTGGGGAGGGGAACCAGCCCATAGTGGGCTGGTGTGCCCCCCTTGGCCCACCCCCTGCGCCTAGGGTTGAAACCCTAGGGTGGGGGGGCCCACTTGCCTTGGGGGGCACTCCACCCCCCTGGCCGCCGCCCCCCTTGGGAGATTGGATCTCCCAGGGCCGGCGCCCCCCCTGGGGGCCTATATAAAGGAGGGCAGGGGGGGAGGGCAGCCGCACCCTGTGTATTGGCGCCTCCCTCCCCCTGCTACACCTCGTCCTCCTCCCGCAGCAGCTTGGCGAAGCCCTGCCGGAGTTCTGCTGCATCCACCACCACGCCGTCGTGCTCCTGGATCATCATCAACCTCTCCTTCCCCCTTGCTGGATCAAGAAGGAGGAGACGTCTCCCGTGCCGTACGTGTGTTGAACGCGGAGGTGCTGTCCGTTCAGCACTTGGTCATCGGTGATCTGAATCATGGCGAGTACGACTCCATCGTCACCCTTCCCTTGAACGCTTCCGCACGCGATCTACAAGTGGTATGTAGATGCAATCTCACTCCCTTGACTCGTTTCTTGGATGAACTCATAGATGGATCTTGGTGAAACCGTAGGAAAATTTTTAATTTTCTGCAACGTTCCCCAACACTGGCGGTCTCCAACTTCATCCCACAACAACGGCGTCCTGCACCTCCTTCCGTACAAAGCTTCGAAAGGGGCCATCTTCAAACTGGATTGATAACTGTTGTTGTAAGAGAACTCTGCATATGGCAAATTGTCATCCCAACTAGATCCATAATCTAGCGCACAAGCTCTCAACATGTCCTCTAGAATCTGATTGACTCTTTCAGTCTATCCATCTATCTGTGGATGAAAGGCTGTACTGAACTCTAGCCTGGTACCCAAAGTTTCGTGCAACTGATTCTAGAACTTTGAGGTAAACTGGGTTCCTCTATCTGATACAATGGTCCTCGGAACTCCATGCAGACATACGATCCTGGTCATGTATATCTTTGCCAACTTAGCACTGGTATAAGTAGTCTTCACTGGGATGAAATGAGCTACCTTCATCAAACGATCAACTACAACCCATATCGAGTCATAGCCTGAACGTGTCCTAGGCAATCGCATGATAAAATCCATGCCTAGCTTATCCCACTTCCATTCGGGTATCGGCAATGGTTGTAGCAATCCTGCTGGCTTCTGATGCTCTGCCTTCACTCTCTGACATACATCACAAACTGATACATACTCCGCAATATCCTTCTTCATTCCGGTCCACCAGAAAGTGTCTTTCAAATCCAGATACATCTTGGTATTTCCTGGGTGAATCGAATACGGTGAATCATGGGCCTCCTGCAGAATCAACTTCCTGATCTCCGGGTCATTGGGCACATAAATGCGGTCCTCAAACCATAAGGTATCATGCTCATCCTCATGAAAACCCTTAGCTTTTCCTTTGCTCATCTTCTCCTTTATCCCGGCAATCTCCTTGTCGGTCTTCTGGGCTTCTCTGATCTTATCCATCAAAGTAGACTGAATCTCCAATGCTGCTATATAGCCTCTCGGAACTATCTCCAAACATAGCTCGCGAAGATCCTCGGCTAACTCCTTGGGTAACTCTCCGGTCATGAGTGTGTTGACATGGCTCTTGCGGCTCAACGTATCGGCTACTACGTTAGCCTTTTCTGGGTGATAATGGAATCTCATATCATAATCCTTAATGAGCTCCAACCATCTCCTTTGCCTGAGATTCAACTCCTTTTGCGTGAAGATGTACTTCAAACTCTTGTGATCCGTGTACACCTCACAATGGTTTCCGATGAGAAAATGTCTCCATGTCTTCAACGCATGCACTACGCCTGCTAACTCCAAATCATGGGTGGCATAATTCAACTCATGGGGCTTAAGTTGTCGTGAGGCATATGAAACAACTCTTCCCTCCTACATAAGCATTGCTCCAAGTCCTCGACGAGAAGCGTCACAATATACTTCATAATCCTTGCACTGATCTGGCAGAATCAACACTGGTGATGTAACCAAACGTTTCTTCAACTCCTGGAAACTGGCCTCACATTCCTCAGCCCATTTGAACTTGGTGTCCTTCTTCAACAACTCCGTCATGGGTTTAGCAATCTTCGAGAAATTCTCAAAGAACCTCCGGTAGTATCCTGCGAGTCCAAGAAAACTCCAGATCTCTCCAACTGTTGTGGGGGCTTTCCAATTTGTCACAGTGACAACTTTGGTGGGGTCTACTGCTATTCCTTCTCCGAATATCACATGTCCGAGAAATCCCACTTCTTTCAACCAAAACTCACACTTGCTGAATTTGGCATATAGCTGATGTTCTCTGAGCTTCCCAAGTACCAAACACAAATGCTCCTTATGCTCATCTTCATTGTTCGAGTAGACCAAAATATCATCAATGAACACCACGATGAACTTATCCAGAAATTCCATAAACACATTGTTCATCATGTTCATGAAATAGGCAGGTGCATTAGTCAGACTAAATGACATAACGGTATACTCATATAGCCTGTACCTGATGGTAAAAGTTGTCTTAGGTATATCCTGCTCTCGAATCTTCAGCTGGTGGTATCCTGATCGCAGATCGATCTTGGAAAATACCTTAGCTCCTTGCAACTGGTCAAACAGATCATTGATCATCGGCAGAGGGTACTTGTTCTTTATTGTTACTTCATTCAACCCTCGATAATCAACAACCATCCTCAATGATCCATCCTTCTTCTCCACTAGAAGCACTGGTGATCCCCAAGGTGACGAACTTGGGCGAATATAGCCTTTATCCAGTAACTCCTTAATTTACTTCTTAATTTCCTCCAAATCCTTTGTGGGCATCCTGTACGGTCTCTTAGATATTGGCCATGTGCCTGGCAAAAGCTCAATCAAAAACTCAATGTCTCTATCCGGTGGCATGCCTGGCAACTCTTCTGAAAATACGCCAGGGAAATCCTTCACCACTGGTACTTCCTCCTAGACAACTCCTGATAAGGAATTCACTTGAGTCCTCTTCGGCACATGCCGGGATACATACTTGATCCTTCTTCCTTCTGGGGTGGTAAGCAAAATCGATTTACTAGTATATTCTATGTTCCCTCCATACTTCGATAACCAATCCATGCCTAATATCACATCCAGTCCTTGTGACTCCAATACTATTAGGTCTGAGGGGAACACATAGTTACCAATCCTTAAGGGTAACCGATCACACCATAGACTAGCCATATACTCTATTACTGCATCTGGCTAGGCTTCAACCTCCTCCACGTTAACGTGGTTCACATGTCCCCTGTTGAAAGGGTTAGACTTCTTCCCAGAGCTTCCATTGCCATTTCCATTCTTAGCTTCAGGACATTCATTGGCATAATATCCAGTTTTCTGGCACTTGTAGCAAGTAACATGGCTCAAATCCTTCTTGGCTGGGGTAGCTGGGTTGGTACGGTTCTGACCGCTGCTTACTCCATTTTCATTGCCATTCTTGGGGCCACTATGGTTGTGCGAACTCCCTCCATTGTGATTGTGACCTCCATGGGTATGCTGAAAAGGTCCTCCCAAGTTCGGGGTAAAACGAGGCTTCTGCTGAGCTCCAGAATTGTACTTCCCTTGTCCATACTTCCTCTTGCGGCTGTCAATCTGCTGCTGCTTCCCTTCAATCATGAGAGCTCTATCTACCAACTCCTGGTAGTTGTCGAAGGTTGCCACCATCAACTGCATGCTCAGCTCATCATTCATTCCTTCTAGAAACTTCTCCTGCTTAGTTGCATCTGTAATAATGTCATCTGGGGCATAACGTGCTAGCTTACTAAAGCCATCCACATACTGGCCAATTGTACGTCCTCCTTGGCGCAAGTTGCGAAACTCACGCTTCTTCATGGCCATAGCTCCTGCTGAAACATGGGCAGTACAAAAAGCCTGCTGAAACTGATCCCATGTGACAGTGTCGATGGGGTAAGTGGCTGTGAAATTCTCCCACCATGATGTTGCGGGTCCATCAAGCTGATGTGCGGCAAAGCGCACTCTCTCCGCATCTGTGCATCCTGCAGTGGTCAACTCCCTTCCAATCTTGCGGAGCCAATCATCTGCAACTATCGGCTCAGTGCTACTAGAGAACACCGGCAGATTAAGCCTCAAGAAACAGGCTAAGTGATTAACGGGTGGTGGTGGTGGTGGGTTGTTGTTGTTGTTGTTCCCCTAATTCTGATTCTGGACTAGTATCTACATCAATGCATTCTGTTGCTGGATCAACTAGGTGAGCTCCGGCGGGAAAGCAAATCCATTGTCACGTCTTGGAGGCATCTAAGGGTTTAGAAAAGATGAGAATATAGAATAGAATGAGGTCTAGAGAGAAAACACTACCCATATGCACATGAGACCAACACAAACAAATCACTTCATCAATTCAAACAAGGGCATACAACGGTCTAACTATCGTTACAAAAGTGCTCGGACTATACTATATACATGGGGGAATACTACTACTGTTATCGTGGTCGACTAGAAAAACTGATCGGTCGAAGACTCCATGATATCTGCTCCTGCTTCATCAACAAGGTCATCATCGCTATCGTCGGGGTCCGAGTCGGTGTCGTCGATGATGATGTAGTTCTCCGGGCAAGTGGAATCGTCGTCTTCTCCTTCTAGCGCGGGGAATCCCATGAATACTTTTAGCTTTTTCTTCAGATCATCATTCTTCTCCATGAGTGTTATCATTTCCTCCTCATATCCATCGCGTGTAGACTTGAGTTCTTCTTCTAGCTCTATGATCTTGGTCATTTCCTTTTGCAGATCTATCATGCCTGCGCACGTCTGGTTCTCCTGGCGATGAATGTGCTGGTTTAACTCCTGGATGAAAGCTGCAATTGATCTATCCTTCCTGGTGCTGATCATCTCCCATTGCTCATCTCGGCGCCCACAAATTTGGTAAATAGTATCCTTGAGATCCTTGTGGTAAACTTCTCCAATGCGTCCCATGGTGATGTGGGCTGCCATGCTCTTTCCTAGACTCTAGGTTGGTGCATCAAAGGAAAACTCTATGGGCTCAGTGACTGGCATGAACATCCTTCCTGGAACTTGAACTTGAATCATCCAACACTCCTCTTTGGGTAAAGTGGCGATGTAGGTCCCGGTGAAGCTTGGTACTCCGATTTTCAGGTATCTAGTGATTTCCTTCAAGTGGCGTCCAAAAGGTGTATCTTCATCCGGTTGCGTGAACTTGTTCCTTGCATCCGCAATCCTAAAGAGTAGAAAAGGGAGAGGTGTCAGAAATGAGAAGAGAGTAGTGATCTAGGGCTTTAGCTTAGTGGTCATGTCCTACAGTCAGCGTGTGCTCTGATACCATCTTGTAGCGACCAGACCTTAGACAGTCTGATCTTTGTGCATCAGTGTCATCCCTGGATCGGTAATGCTGACACACACAATACTTGAAGGATTTATAACAGAGTAGCAATCACACACTTATTACATCGAATGTCTCAAGAGAGAACTTCTTACAATAAATATGGCTTAAGGCCATCTAATAACGATAACAACGGAAGGCTTGGAAGATAAAGTGAGTTCATCAACTCCAACGGCATCACTGAGTGAAAGATCACGACCTAAGGCACCTTACTCGTCGTCTGAAAAGTCTGCAACATGAATGTTGCAGCCCGAAAATGGGTCAGCACATGGAATATGCTGGCAATGTAACACATAGAGAGTAATGAACAGAATAATGCTATCACTACATGCATATATGGCTGGTGGAAAGCTCTATGGTTACAGTTTTGCATAAAGCCAATTTTTCCCTACAACAAAGGAATAAATTTTATTTAACTATCATGGTGGTTGTTAAACATTGAGAAGGTTCACCCAACTCAATCCCAATTACGCATCATCATTAAACCCAACAAATTAAATTAAGTAACATCATGAGATTCACATGATAATCCAAATACTAGATACTCAAAATGTCCATAACCGGGGACACGGCTAACCATGATTAGTTTGTACACTCTGCAGAGGTTTGCACACTTTTCCCCACAAGACTCGATCTCCTCAGTTAGATTTCTCGCACTTCATGGTGTTTGAGAAACGGATGACCGAGACATAGTCTTTCAGAAGCGTTAGCAACTTACGATGGGTAGACAGTACCACCTACATCCCCTACATCTGCTAGTCTACCACTGTAAGAGTTCACACAACTTAATCAACTATGCTAGAGCCCATAATAGCTTGTGGCTGCACACGGAAGTTTCTAGCATCAATAATCTTATGATCCCTTTGAGCCTGGGTGGCGGTCCATAGGAAAATCACACGGTACCCCGGGATTTCCAAAAAAATACAGGCAATCACTGGGTTCCCCAGGTGCCTCAATCACCCAGATATGTATTTAAGTAGCCACCTTAAGTTAACCATTAATAAACAACTCACATCTGTCATGGATACACTCACCCAATCCACATCTACTAGCATAGCATAGCAATATAAGCAAACGTAGAAGTAACTCCTAAAGGTTTGATAATAAATAGGACAATAGGTACTGAAGGAAATATGCCCTAGAGGCAATAATAAAGTTATTTTTTATTTCCTCATATCATGATAAATGTTTATTATTCATGCTAGAATTGTATTAACCGGAAACATAATACATGTGTGAATATATAGACAAACAGAGTGTCACTAGTATGCCTCTACTTGACTAGCTTGTTAATCAAAGATGGTTATGTTTCCTAACCATGAACAAGGAGTTGTTATTTGATTAACAAGGTCACATCATTAGTTGAATGATCTGATTGACATGACCCATTCCATTAGCTTAGCATCCGATCGTTTTAGTATGTTGCTATTGCTTCCTTCATGACTTGTACATGTTCGTGTGACTATGAGATTATGCAACTCCCGTTTACCGGAGGAACACTTTGTGTGCTACCAAACGTCACAACGTAACTGGGTGATTATAAAGGTGCTCTACAGGTGTCTCCAAAGGTACTTGTTGAGTTGGCGTATTTCAAGATTAGGATTTGTCACTCCGAATGTCGGAGAGGTATCTCTGGGCCCTCTCGGTAATACACATCACTTAAGCCTTGCAAGCATTTCAACTAATGAGTTAGTTGCGAGATGATGTATTGCGGAACGAGTAAAGAGACTTGCCGGTAACGAGATTGAACTAGGTATTGGATACCGACGATCGAATCTCGGGCAAGTAACATACCGATGACAAAGGGAACAACATATGTTGTTGTGCGATTTGATCGATAAAGATCTTCGTAGAATATGTAGGAACCAATATGGGCATCCAGGTCCCGCTATTGGTTATTGACCGGAGACGTGTCTCGGTCATGTCTACATTGTTCTCGAACCGTAGGGTCCGCACGCTTAAGGTTTCGATGACAGTTATATTATGAGTTTATGTATTTTGATGTACCGAAGGTTGTTCGGAGTCCCGGATGTGATCACGGACATGACGAGGAGTCTCGAAATGGTCGAGACATAAGGATTGATATATTGGACGGATATATTTGGACACCGGAAAGGTTCCGGGTGAGATTGGGAATATACCGGAGTTCCGGGAGGTTACCGGAACCCCCCCGGTAAGTATATGGGCCTTATTGGGCCTTAGTGGAAGGGAGGGAGAAGGAGCAAGGGAGGGCCCCCCCCAAGCCCAATCCGAATTGGGAGGGGGGCCGGCCCCCCCTTTCCTTCTCTCCTCCCCCCTCTTCCTTCCTTCTCCTACTCCTAATAGGAAAGGGGGCCAAACCTACTTGGAGTAGGTTTGCCCCCCCTATGGCGCGCCTCCTCCCTAGGCCGGCCTCCTCCTCCCTCCCTCCTTTATATACGGGGGTGGGGGGGCACCCTAGACACACAAGTTGATCATTGAGATCGTTCCTTAGCCGTGTGCGGTGCCCCCCTCCACGATATTACACCTTGGTCATATTGTAGCGGTGCTTAGGAGAAGCCCTGTGACAGGAGAACATCAAGATCGTCACCACGCCGTCGTGCTGACGGAACTCCTCCCCGCGCCTCTGCTGGATCGGAGATCGGGGTGCGTCATCGAGCTGTACGTGTGTCAAGAACTCGGAGGTGCCGGAGTAACGGTGCTTGGATCGGTTGGACCGGGAGGACGTACGACTACTTCCTCTACCTTGCGTCAACACTTCCACTTCGGTCTACGAGGGTACGTAGATAACACTCTCCCCTCTCGTTGCTATGCATCACCATGATCTTGCGTGTGCGTAGGAAACTTTTTGAAATTACTACGTTCCCCAACAGTGGCATCCGAGCCTAGGTTTTTATGGTTTGATGTTATATGCACGAGTAGAACAACAAGTGAGTTGTGGGCAATATAAGTCATACTGCTTACCAGCATGTCATACTTTGGTTCGGCGGTATTGTTGGATGAAGCGGCCCGGACCGACATTACGCGTACGCTTATGCGAGACTGGTTTTACCGCCGTGCTTTGCACACAGGTGACTAGCGGGTGTCAGTTTCTCCAACTTTAGTTGAACTGAGTGTGGCTACGCCCGGTCCTTGCGAAGGTTAAAACAGCATCAACTTGACAAACTATCATTGTGGTTTTGATGTGTAGGTGAGATTGGTTCTTGCTTAAGCCCGTAGCAGCCACGTAAAACTTGCAACAACAAAGTAGAGGACGTCTAACTTGTTTTTGCAGGGCATGTTGTGATGTGATATGGCCAAGACATGATGCTATATTTTATTGTATGAGATGATCATGTTTTGTAACCGAAGTTATCGGCAACTGGCAGGAGCCATATGGTTGTCGCTTTATTGTATGAAATGCAAACGCCCTGTAATTGCTTTACTTTATCACTAAGCGGTAGCGATAGTCGTAGAAGCAATAGATGGCGTAAACGACAACGATGCTATGATGGAGATCAAGGTGTCGCGCCGGTGACAATGGTGATCATGATGGTGCTTCGGAGATGGAGATCACAAGCACAAGATGATGATGGCCATATCATATCACTTATATTGATTGCATGTGATGTTTATCCTTTATGCATCTTATCTTGCTTTGATTGACGGTAGCATTTTAAGATGATCACTCACTAAAAATTATCAAGAAGTGTTCTCCCTGAGTATGCACCATTGCCAAAGTTCGTCGTGCCCAGACACCACGTGATGATCGGGTGTGATAAGCTCTACGTCCATCTACAACGGGTGCAAGCCAGTTTTGCACACGCAGAATACTCAGGTTAAACTTGACGAGCCTAGCATATGCAGATATGGCCTCGGAACACGGAGACCGAAAGGTCGAGCGTGAATCATATAGTAGATATGATCAACATAAGATGTTCACCATTGAAAACTAGTCTATCTCACGTGATGATCGGTTATGGTTTAGTTGATTTGGATCACGTGATCACTTAGATGACTAGGGAGGTGTCTGTCTAAGTGGGAGTTCTTAAGTAATATGATTAATTGAACTTAAATTTATCATGGACTTAGTACCTGATAGTATCTTGCTTGTCTATGTTGATTGTAGATAGATGGCCCGTGCTGTTGTTCCGTTGAATTTTAATGCGTTCCTTGAGAAAGCTAAGTTGAAAGATGATGGTAGCAACTACGCGGACTGGGTCCGTAACTTGAGGATTATCCTCATTGCTGCACAGAAAAATTACGTCCTGGAAGCACCGCTGGGTGCCAGGCCTGCTGCTGATGCAACTGACGACGTTAAGAACGTTTGGCAGAGCAAAGCTGATGACTACTCGATAGTTCAATCTGCCATGCTTTACGGCTTAGAACCGGGACTTCAACGATGTTTTGAACGCCATGGAGCATATGAGATGTTCCAGGAGTTGAAGTTAATATTCCAGAAGAATGCCCGGATTGAGAGATATGAAGTCTCCAATAAGTTCTATAGCTGTAAGATGGAGGAGAATAGTTCTGTCAGTGAGCACATACTCAAGATGTCTGGGTATTGTAATCACTTGATTCAACTGGGAGTTACTCTTCCGGATGATAGCGTCATTGACAGAATTCTCCAATCACTTCCACCAAGCTACAAGAGCTTCGTGATGAACTATAATATGCAAGGGATGGATAAGACAATTCCCGAGCTCTTCGCAATGCTAAAGGCTGCGGAGGTAGAAATCAAGAAGGAGCATCAAGTGTTGATGGTTAACAAGACCACTAGTTTCAAGAAAAAGGGCAAAGGGAAGAAGAAGGGGAACTTCAAAAAGAACAGCAAACAAGTTGCTGCTCAAGAGAAGAAACCCAAGTCTGGACCTAAGCCTGAAACTGAGTGCTTCTACTGCAAGCAGACTGGTCAGTGGAAGCGGAACTGCCCCAAGTATTTGGCGGATAAGAAGGATGGCAAGGTGAACAAAGGTATATGTGATATACATGTTATTGATGTGTACCTTACTAGAGCTCGCAGTAGCACCTGGGTATTTGATACTGGTTCTGTTGCTAATATTTGCAACTCGAAACAGGGACTACGGATTAAGTGAACACTGGCAAAGGACGAGGTGACGATGCGCGTGGGAAATGGTTCCAAAGTCGATGTGATCGCGGTCGGCACGCTACCTCTACATCTACCTTCGGGATTAGTATTAGACCTAAATATTTGTTATTTGGTGCCAGCGTTGAGCATGAACATTATATCTGGATCTTGTTTGATGCGAGACGGTTATTCATTTAAATCATAGAATAATGGTTGTTCTATTTATATGAGTAATATCTTTTATGGTCATGCACCCTTGAAGAGTGGTCTATTTTTGATGAATCTCGATAGTAGTGATACACATATTCATAGTGTTGAAGCCAAAAGATGCAGAGTTGATAATGATAGTGCAACTTATTTGTGGCACTGCCGTTTAGGTCATATCGGTGTAAAGCGCATGAAGAAACTCCATACTGATGGTCCTTTGGAACCACTTGATTATGAATCACTTGGTACTTGCGAACCGTGCCTCATGGGCAAGATGACTAAAACGCCGTTCTCCGGTACTATGGAGAGAGCAACAGATTTGTTGGAAATCATACATACAGATGTATGTGGTCCGATGAATGTTGAGGCTCGTGGCGGATATCATTATTTTCTCACCTTCACAGATGATTTAAGCAGATATGGGTATATCTACTTAATGAAGCATAAATCTGAAACATTTGAAAAGTTCAAAGAATTTCAGAGTGAAGTTGAAAATCATCATAACAAGAAAATAAAGTTTCTACGATCTGATCGTGGAGGAGAATATTTGAGTTACGAGTTTTGTCTACACTTAAAACAATGTGGAATAGTTTCGCAACTCACGCCACCCAGAACACCACAACGCAATGGTGTGTCCGAACGTCGTAATCGTACTTTACTTGATATGGTGCGATCTATGATGTCTCTTACAGATTTACCGCTATCGTTTTGGGGTTACGCTCTAGAGACAGCCACATTCACGTTAAATAGGGCACCGTCGAAATCCGTTGAGACGACACCTTATGAACTATGGTTTGGCAAGAAACCAAAGTTGTCGTTTCTCAAAGTTTGGGGATGCGATGCTTATGTGAAAAAGCTTCAACCTGATAAGCTCGAACCCAAATCGGAGAAATGTGTCTTCATAGGATACCCAAAGGAGACAGTTGGGTACACCTTCTATCACAGATCCGAAGGCAAGACATTCGTTGCTAAGAATGGATCCTTTCTAGAGAAGGAGTTTCTCTCGAAAGAAGTGAATGGGAGGAAAGTAGAACTTGATGAGGTAACTTTACCTACTCCCTTGTTGGAAAATAATACATCACAGGAACCGGTTTCTGTGACGTCAAAACCAACTAGTGAGGAAGTTGATGATGATGATCATAGAACTTCAGATCAAGTTAATACAGAACCTCGTAGGTCGAACAGAGTAAGATCCGCACCAGAGTGGTACGGTAATCCTATTCTGGAAGTCATGCTACTAGATCATGATGAACCTACGAACTATGAAGAAGCGATGGTGAGCCCAGATTCCGAAAAATGGCTTGAAGCCATGAAATCTGAGATGGGATCCATGTATGAGAACAAAGTATGGACTTTGGTTGACTTGCCCGATGGTCGGCAAGCAATTGAGAATAAATGGATCTTCAAGAAGAAGACTGACGCTGACGGTAATGTTACTGTCTACAAAGCTCGACTTGTTGCAAAAGGTTTTCGACAAGTTCAAGGGGTTGACTACGATGAGACCTTCTCACCCGTAGCGATGCTTAAGTCTATCCGAATCATGTTAGCAATTGCCGCATTTTATGATTATGAAATTTGGCAAATGGATGTAAAAACTGCATTCCTAAATGGATTTCTGGAAGAAGAGTTGTATATGATGCAACCAGAAGGTTTTATCGATCCAAAGGGAGCTAACAAAGTGTGCAAGCTCCAGCGATCCATTTATGGACTGGTGCAAGCCTCTCGGAGTTGGAATAAACGTTTTGATAGTGTGATCAAAGCATTTGGGTTTATACAGACTTTTGGAGAAGCCTGTATTTACAAGAAAGTGAGTGGGAGCTCTGTAGCATTTCTAATATTATATGTGGATGACATATTATTGATTGGAAATGATATAGAATTTCTGGATAGCATAAAGGGATACTTGAATAAAAGTTTTTCAATGAAAGACCTCGGTGAAGCTGCTTACATATTGGGCATTAAGATCTATAGAGATAGATCAAAACGCTTAATTGGACTTTCATAAAGCACATACCTTGACAAAGTTTTGAAGAAATTCAAAATGGATCAAGCAAAGAAAGGGTTCTTGCCTGTATTACAAGGTGTGAAGTTGAGTAAGACTCAAAGCCCGACCACTGCAGAAGATAGAGAGAAAATGAAAAATGTTCCCTATGCTTCAGCCATAGGCTCTATCATGTATGCAATGCTATGTACCAGACCTGATGTGTGCCTTGCTATAAGTCTAGCAGGGAGGTACCAAAGTAATCCAGGAGTGGATCACTGGACAGCGGTCAAGAACATCCTGAAGTACCTGAAAAGGACTACGGATATGTTTCTCGTATATGGAGGTGAAAAAGAGCTCATCGTAAATGGTTACGTTGATGCAAGCTTTGACACTGATCCGGACGATTCTAAATCGCAAACCGGATACGTGTTTACATTAAACGGTGGAGCTGTCAGTTGGTGCAGTTCAAAGCAAAGCGTCGTGGCGGGATCTACGTGTGAAGCGGAATACATAGCTGCTTCGGAAGCAGCCAATGAAGGAGTCTGGATGAAGGAGTTCATATCCGATCTAGGTGTCATACCTAGTGCATCGGGTCCAATGAAAATCTTTTGTGACAATACTGGAGCGATTGCCTTAGCGAAGGAATCCAGATTTCACAAGAGAACCAAGCACACCAAGAGACGCTTCAATTCCATCCGGGATCTAGTCCAGGTGGGAGACATAGAGATTTGCAAGATACATACGGATCTAAATGTTGCAGACCCGTTGACTAAGCCTCTTCCACGAGCAAAACATGATCAACACCAAGACTCCATGGGTGTTAGAATCATTACTGTGTAATCTAGATTATTGACTCTAGTGCAAGTGGGAGACTGAAGGAAATATGCCCTAGAGGCAATAATAAAGTTATTATTTATTTCCTCATATCATGATAAATGTTTATTATTCATGCTAGAATTGTATTAACCGGAAACATAATACATGTGTGAATATATAGACAAACAGAGTGTCACTAGTATGCCTCTACTTGACTAGCTTGTTAATCAAAGATGGTTATGTTTCCTAACCATGAACAAGGAGTTGTTATTTGATTAACAAGGTCACATCATTAGTTGAATGATCTGATTGACATGACCCATTCCGTTAGCTTAGCATCCGATCGTTTTAGTATGTTGTTATTGCTTCCTTCATGACTTGTACATGTTCCTGTGACTATGAGATTATGCAACTCCCGTTTACCGGAGGAACACTTTGTGTGCTACCAAACGTCACAACGTAACTGGGTGATTATAAAGGTGCTCTACATGTGTCTCCAAAGGTACTTGTTGAGTTGGCGTATTTCGAGATTAGGATTTGTCACTCCGAATGTCGGAGAGGTATCTCTGGGCCCTCTCGGTAATACACATCACTTAAGCCTTGCAAGCATTTCAACTAATGAGTTAGTTGCGAGATGATGTATTGCAGAACGAGTAAAGAGACTTGCCGATAACGAGATTGAACTAGGTATTGGATACCGACAATCGAATCTCGGGCAAGTAACATACCGATGACAAAGGGAACAACGTATGTTGTTGTGCGGTTTGACCGATAAAGATCTTCGTAGAATATGTAGGAACCAATATGGGCATCCAGGTCCCGCTATTGGTTATTGATTGGAGACGTGTCTCGGTCATGTCTACATTGTTCTCGAACCATAGGGTCCGCACGCTTAAGGTTTCGATGACAGTTATATTATGAGTTTATGTATTTTGATGTACCGAAGGTTGTTCGGAGTCCCGAATGTGATCACGGACATGACGAGGAGTCTCGAAATGGTCGAGACATAAAGATTGATATATTGGACGGATATATTTGGACACCGGAAAGGTTCCGGGTGAGATTGGGAATATACCGGAGTTCCAGGAGGTTACCGGAACCCCCCCGGTAAGTATATGGGCCTTATTGGGCCTTAGTGGAAGGGAGGGAGAAGGAGCAAGGGAGGGGGCGCGCCCCCCAAGCCCAATCCGAATTGGGAGGGGGGCCGCCCCCCCCTTTCCTTCTCTCCTCCCCCCTGTTCCTTCCTTCTCCTACTCCTAATAGGAAAGGGGGGCCAAACCTACTTGGAGTAGGTTTGCCCCCCCTATGGCGCGCCTCCTCCCTAGGCCGGCCTCCTCCTCCCTCCCTCCTTTATATACGGGGGTGGGAGGGCACCCTAGACACACAAGTTGATCATTGAGATCGTTCCTTAGCTGTGTGCGGTGCCCCCCTCCACGATATTACACCTCGGTCATATTGTAGCGGTGCTTAGGCGAAGCCCTGCGATAGGAGAACATCAAGATCGTCACCACGTCGTCGTGCTGACGGAACTCCTCCCCGCGCCTCTGCTGGATCGGAGATCGGGGTGCGTCATCGAGCTGTACGTGTGTCAAGAACTCGGAGGTGCCGGAGTAACGGTGCTTGGATCGGTTGGACCGGGAGGACGTACGACTACTTCCTCTACGTTGCGTCAACGCTTCCGCTTCGGTCTACGAGGGTACGTAGATAACACTCTCCCCTCTCGTTGCTATGCATCACCATGATCTTGCGTGTGCGTAGGAATTTTTTTGAAATTACTACGTTCCCCAACAGGTACTCCCTCATCTACTTCCCAAAACCCACATATTAATCAGATCCTAACCATGCAATTGTTTGAGGATTGATCTAATGCAACAAAATTGGGTAGTAAAGAGGTATGATCAAAGTGTTACTTGCCTTGCTGATGATCCGTGAAACCTAGAGACTCGTAGTAGCACGCTGCGCACTCCGGGTACTCTATCGCAACCAAACAAGCATACAGTAAGCACTCATCTAATGCACAGGTAAAACTCAAATAAGAGATCTAACCAGAAAGTTCAACTTAAGAACTCCGGTTTGCAAAAAGAATCAAATCAAACGAAGCAACAAAACTCAAACGACGCAAGAAACAAGCTTCGTTTACTAATATGGACCTATGTCAAATTTTACAGTAGCGGAAACTTGTTTGAGTTGGTTAAACGGAAAGAGGGTTTCGAGACGAAACTCTAGGCGCTTGAATCGCCTGATTCTGATAAACGAGCGAAAAGTTATACTAAAACGAAAATCGAATCAGAAATCACGATCGAAAATAATCGCGAAAAACAAGAGAAAAAGAAAAACTGACGAACAGGCTAACGAACGAACGTTCGCTGTCTACGGCTAAACGATGAAAACCGTTTGTTAAAACGAACGTACGGACGAACATCCGCTAAATAACTAAACACGGAAAAACCTACGAACCGAAACTACTAAAAAATGGATCTATTTTTTTTTAAAACCGAACGGTTTTATAAAAAAACGGCGGCGGCTACCTCGGGTCCGGCGGGATTCCGGCGAGGCGGCGGGGTGGCGGATCGGCAGCGGGCGGGGCGGCGGATCGGCGGCGGGGCGGCTCCGGC